>NC_056713.1:21349581-21452081 GCF_018831695.1 Puntigrus tetrazona | reverse complement strand
TGGCAGAGGCATCTTAAATCATGACACACACTTATCTCAGCCATCCTCACCCTCAAACACACACACACACACAAACACACACTCCAGGCTTTGCGCTGTTATCAGCCACCGGCTCGTAGTGCCCATGCAGGAAATATGAGCTTCACAGCACAATAATAATGATTATTAAACATTTAATAACGCCTCATAACTCTCTCTCCACTATCTGGTTCTCCCCCTCTCTCCCATTCAAAGAGTATTGTGTGAAATATGCAATAAAATATGACAAAATAAATAAAATACTAGCTTGAAAGTCAGGCATATTCAATGGGATCTTTCAAAAATGAATTAGTATACAAATATATATATACATATATACGCACACGTCTTATCTTAATCTTATTATAAACAAATTAAATTATTAAGTAATTGATAATTGTAAAAAATTAACAAACAAATCATATACCCAAATTAACGGATAAATAAAATAAAATAAGTGACTTAAGAGTTGTCTATGCATACATTATGGGCATACATCAGATCAGTGACACAAAACATACACACACGCTGCTCACACACACTCTCCAGCGGCTCAGACTCCAGTGACCAGTCATGTTAAGCATCTGGCTGTCAATAGCAACTGCATCTCAATGACCCCAAGACCATTCAAATGCTAATACGTGAACACACACACACACACACACAGTGCTTTTTACCCCAAACACAACTCCACACTCTTCGGCCGTCTTCAGTTACTCTCAATCACACAAACACAATCACGATACAAACACACATATATCTACATAAATACAGCCCAAAAGCCACGTTCAATCCCACAGGAGCTCTTCACGCAGATTGCTTGAGCTCTCCAACCCAAAAACACACCGTCAGAAGGCCTGATTTGCACTGATAAGTTCTTTTTTGACTCCGAGGAGATAAAGATGAACAGATAGAGGGAGAGAAAGCACAGTAATTCACTTCTCTGCGGCCTACAAACACGCATCCTCCGCGCTAATAGCGCTTATGAGGCTAGCGATGATGCTAATATTAAATCGCTAAGTAAATGTGTCTGACACCACATCACAGCGTGTAATTCTCACTGTCTAAAATCCTCGCTATCAACCGGATTCGCGGCTTACAGAAACATTTTATGTGCCAGGCGGAAATTTGCGAGACATGAAAGCTAACCGAATGCTTTTTAGCGTCACCTTACCCGTAGCTGCAAATTTACAGACTTCTAACAACGTGCCCTAGGGAACCGACTAAAACATTTAGCTTGCAAACAAGCGAACACCATGGCTTACACATCTGAATAAACACAGGTGATGGAAAGGACGCTGTTAGCGTTGACCTACGCCGCCAAACGCTAAAGGAGGAGCGTAACCCGCCTAATTTCGTATTTAAAACTGCTTTTGAATACATTTTAGTAAATAAGAGTGGTTATTTACAGTCAAAAGGCAGTTACGTGTGATTATGAGTGTACACTATGTACAGCCGTATAAATATCTGAGGTGCATTTAGCTACAAACAGATGCTGTGGTTTATGTTAGTTAATGTGTTTTTAGATTCTTACGTGTTTTTATATAAACTCAAGAATATATATATCCTGTTTAAAAATCCAGTATATCTTAGTTAGGTAGGTTTTGAAGCATGGATGCTGGTTTGTGCTGGTTTAAGCTGGTCATGAACCAGTCATAAGTATATCTGTAGCACTAGACAGTATTACATTGCATGGGTCAAATGTTATGATAAATAACATTAGAATATTAATTAAAGATTTTGTTGATAAAGATATTTTATAAATTTAAACTTAAACTACTGTAAATATATCAAAACTTAATGTTTTTTATATGCATTGCTAAGAACTTCATTTGTACAACTTTAACAAGTGATTTTCTCAATAATTTGATTTTTTTTAACCCCTTAGATTCCAGATTTTCAAATAGTTGTATCTCCAACAACCATTTGTCCTAACAAACCATACATAAATAGAAAGATTTTTTTCAGCTCTAAGATGATGCATCTCAGATTCCATTTTTGACACTTATGACTGGTCCAGGGTCAGATATATGCAAATATTAGAAAAGGTTCAAATGTTCATTGACGCTCACAAAGAAAGCACAATGCATTAAGACAATGTCAGCAATGACAACTTTTGAATTTGAATATCAGGTTAAATTGTACTAATTTTGACTTCTGGGAAACAATGCAAGTATGTTTTTTACCTTCTGAAGATAAGTACTAAACAAAAAAAATATGACGTTTAAACTAAATTAGAAAAATGTACACAGACATTCGAAAGTTTTCACCCCCATTGGCTTTTAATGCATTGTGCTTCCTTCTGTACCATCTGCGAACGTTTAAACCTTTTATAATGCTGGAAAACCAAAGAATTTCCAGGACCTTAAGGTTTTTTTCTAAAGAACAGCGTGCAGTTTAACTGTTTGTGACAAACAAGAGACTCATGAACAACCATAATGAAACAAACTAAAAAAAAACAGTTGGGGATCATGCAGATTTATGTAACGACAGGATTAAGAATAAACCATATAACTATTGAATGAGCTATTTTTATAAATTCAGATATTATTTTGTCTTTTTGGACTATATGCGAACTTCTTTTAAGCAAATTATGTTATTCAGGCTAGTACTAAATAAGAAATAATATGCCGTATGTATGCATGTAGAGTAAGTCAATATATTCCGCCCAGCAATCTCCATCTCCTGTGCAGTGTGAGAGAATATTGCGCTCCGCAGATGTACACTGATATGAGGTGAAATTCAGGTCTACAGCATCACATTGGCCTCTTGGGAGGTCTGTGGTAGCTGAATTTATGTAACTACCCGTATGGTTGTGGTTCGATGCGGCAAACAAACGTCCAAATGTTTTCACCATACAACGAGCTCATCCGTTATTCTTTCTCACCCCTCAAGGCAGAGAGAAGAAATTCTGCGCCCTCTTGCCCAGTTCGGCTCATTAAAAATGGATCAATTGAGTCCCAAGGCTGTCAAGTCGCCCAATCATACGCGACGCCCGCTGGGGGTGGAGCAAACCGTGCTCAAGATTTCAATATTAGCGCATATAAAAAATGCATAATAATGTGGAAACCTATATAAGAGCACAGTGAAAACTGTAATTTTACTCTACTGGAGATTGTGACATAATCGTGGTTTCCATGGTAATTGTGCCTAGGGATTCTTGCATATTTAATTAAAAAAAAAAAAAAAAAAAAAGCTTTGGGGTGGTTCTTTTTGGTTTTAGCTGATTTGCATTTTTGTGAATAATGCATGATGGGAAATCAATGCTTTCTCTTTGATGCCAAGAAGGAAAACAGCACACACACAGGTTCGTATCAACGGATTGATCAAACTGCATTATGCTCTCGGGATGCTGGTTTGTTTGGACAGGCAGCAGCTGCTTTAAAAACTGCTCTTCACCTACATGGGGAAGCACATATGTGGGTAATCAATAGCAAAAATGTATTATTTTGGAAGCTGTAATGTCACGATTAAAGCAGCTAAGCATCCCAAACATCAAAGTACTAGTAAACTGCACTAAAACGATATCAAAAAAGAGATCAGTAAGTCATAAGCAACAGTAAGCAACTTATACACTTTATTTACAACACTTTAGGTTGAACAATTCAACTTTTTTTGATTTTAAAGTACAACCAAGTTAATTTGACTTACTTTAAGGCAGCCATTGAGCTTTAAGTTTAAAAATAAAATAAAATAAACATAAATCAATAAACAAAAAATATAAGTATATAAAAATAAGATTAGTGTTTAAGCTGAAATAGCAGGGTTTTTGTTTTCAAAAATACCAAACAAAAAAAAAAAAAAATCTAAATTTATATTCAGATTTAGCATGTTCTTGTCTTTAGCAAGAAAACCCTATTCATTTATAATATTCACAAAATGTTTGAATAAGTCTCAAAAAAGAAATTGAGATTGTAGAGGCTAGCCGGTTGTGTGTCAATCATGTGCATCAGTTATTGGAAACCTGCTGTAAAATCCTGCCCATCGTCCAATGGACAAAGAGACTCTGAAGCAAAAATACATTGAGTAAAAGCCCATTTTCCGAGTATGCTCACAATAACATGATTTCCCCATGTAAGTATCACTAATAATGCTCTCAGAGATGCACAGGGTACATTATAAGAGCCTATTTTCCATCAAAATCAATAGTACAGGTATCTGCCACAGACTGCACTGAAGCATGACACCACTGAGAATCTATAGGCTCTTCATCTGCTCCGACTCCTATAGACATATTCACGCAGACTGAGGCATATTGTGTTAACTGAGCGATGTGATGATGCTGTGATATTTCACACTTTCATTCGCTAAAATATGGAAGCGCACGCAAGTAATACGATACATATAGATTATACTGAAATGGATGCACATAATCGGCGTTTATTAAAATGCGAAGCCCTGCAGTCCTAAAGCAATCTCCGCTGCCTACATGTCCACATATGCTGAGAAAGAGGGAACACACACACACACAAAGCACATATAAATAGTCTCTGAAAGGCCCTTTCCACAATGCTGAATTGGCGTAACAGTAGCGCCAAGAATTCATTTTCCTGTTTCAACCTGAGCAAGTAATCAAACTCACTTGCACACACACTTGCACGTACACCCACACACAGCTGTTTCTGAGGTGGTAATTACACGGGCACATCTGGAGTGGAACTTAGCAGTTGCAGAAAAAAGCCTGCAGATATGTGCCAGGTCCAGGTAGAGCTCTTAATGTGCGTGTTTCAAGATGGTGTGATACTCCGGCGGTAGAGTCCTGGTCGCGTGCCCATCTTATATTGAACGCGGAAAATTCCTTTCAGACGAATGCTAATCTACCACCGAAAAATGCCATGAGAAATAAATATACTCGAATTTGCACAAACGCGTAAATGTCCATAAATCCAAAGTCTTCTCCTGAAAACTGGAATCTGTGCTAGTTTTCCTATCCTTGTAGGGAAAGAGAAAATAAACCACATGGTATTCTGATATATACCATGATTCTTAATGATTACCATATTCACATGCAGTACAATGCTATTTAAACAGCACTTTAAAGAATATCTTGGTATTCTGTGGTAAATGCCCAAAAAACATGTAACAACTAATCATGATTAATCATTTTTGTTTGAATAATATGTGTATTTTGTATATTTATTATGTTAATATAAGTACACACATTAATTTATATGTGTTTACATGTCTATATATATATATATATATATATATATATATATATATATATATATATATATATATATATATATATATATATATATATAATTTATTATATATATTTATTTTTTATTATATATATATATATATATATATATATATAATTTAATTTAATATATATATATAATTTATTTATTTTATTTTTTTGGAATTAAATTAATTGCATTAACTACGTAAAAAAATCATTATGAAAAATTTAAAATATATATATATATATATATATATATATATATATATATATATATATATATATATATATATATATATATATATATATATATATATGCATGAACTTTATTACTGTTTTTATTTTTTCATAAAGACTAAATGAACATATCAAATTCCCTCAGGTCTGTCCTTGGTCTTGTTTGATGTGACTCTATCCGAGTATGTGTGTGTGTGTAGACGTTTAAGTTGGCACAGAGGGTTACCTGGCATTCAGCGCCAGCAGGCACATATGGGCCTATTTACACACGGAGGCTTACTCAACACCGCTGCCTCGAAAGACGAGAAGAGAACGCAAGGAAAAAAAAAACGACAAAAGGCATTTCCCCAAACCATTATCCACTTTGAGCAGAGGAGTGCGCTGAGACGAGCGCTATGCTAATCTCTCCACTGCACACTCGGCAATACACACACAGATCCATCACACACGGAGGGCTGACATTCACACACACACACACATCCCACACCGAATACAAGCAAACACCTACACCGTCTATTCTGAAGGATGCACGCTAGCCCACGCAAACATCTGTCCTATATAGACGCACACACAAATGTATACCCACAGGCCCACACACGGCACAAAATTAGCATTTAGCTACACCTGCCAATGGCACATGAATTGAGAAAATGTACCGTTAATAAGCACTTTTCCCGGTCATGAATATGTATTCTGCTATTTCCTTAAAATATAAATATATACTGTTGTTCCTATGACAACAGAATTATTTAGCTGTTTTCCAATGAGAATTAGCGACAAACAGCAGGTCACTGGGTCTCTCGATGGATCTCAACTATATAAATACTGTGATTTTCCTCATTTTCCGTATTTTCATTATTAGGTGCAATATGTACGGCAAATGAAACTGCTTCCTAATTTAACATTGTTGCTAAAGCTAATGTTTCCAATGAGAAGTAATTTATATGTCCACACCATCCCCCACCTCTTGCGGGTGCGTTTATTATTAATTTGGCTAATTTAATGATTTATTTTCAGCCTAGTTTAACGCATTTTACCATATTTAAACTGACTCTAGAGAATTCCGCTGATTTTCCCTCCAAAAATGAGTGTGAAAGTAAACCTCCTTCCAGGCCAAAACCCAAAGCTAATTGCTAATTTCTTCTAGGCCCAGTGACCAATCACAAACTTTGGAATGTTAATGCGAGATGAAGAGGTGCAATTATATTTAAAACAAGTTAAATGAAGTCGGTTAATGCACATTTAAAATGAATACTTAGGAAAAAGCACTATCAAGATGTCAACTCCAGATTGAGTGCACAACGTTAGCAGGCTGGTGCAGTGTGTGTGTGTGTGTGTGTGTGTGTGTGGAGTTGTCAATAAGACCCCTGCACTGTGTCACCAGCATAACAAGACCAGAATGCCCCCGGGGGATGGCCGCACAGCGGGATCATGGGTAATGCAGCCTCGCTCTGTGGAGTCTGCTATCAGACCGAAACACATTGGCACTCAGAAAATAAGCATCTCTCACAGCATATAACATAAAGATACCTATGTATATATGTATATGAATGTGCAAAAGTGTGCACACACACGCACGCACAAAAAAGGGCGAATTCACGGATTCTAAACTTGGGAATTGGGATCTCTACATCCAAAGACGGCTAAATAGAAGAGAATGAACGGTAGACGGCTAAATAGAAGAGAATGAACAATAGAATGAATGACAGAATAATTATTAGAATGATCAGATAGAACAACAGAACAAATGACTGATATAATGATGTGTATACAGAACGAATGAGAGCCAGGTGTAATGATATATAGAATTGTTCACAGACAGAATGATAGATAGATGGATAGATGGATAGATGGATAGATAGATAGATAGATAGATAGATAGATAGATAGATAGATAGATAGAACGACAGATAGATAGATAGATAGATAGATAGATAGATAGATAGATAGATAGATAGATAGATAGAAAGAACGACAGATAGATAGATAGATAGATAGATAGATAGATAGATAGATAGATAGATAGATAGATAGATAGATAGATAGAAAGAACGACAGATAGATAGATAGATAGATAGATAGATAGATAGATAGATAGATAGATAGATAGAAAGAACGACAGATAGATAGATAGATAGATAGATAGATAGATAGATAGATAGATAGATAGATAGATAGATAGATAGATAGATAGATAGATAGATAGATAGATAGATACTGTACAGACAGAAAACGCACCTCCATACACATTCACTCCATCAAAAGCAGCATGACATTTGTTGGCCTATCAGCCGTCACACGAGAGCAGAGCCGTCACTGGGCCGCTGACCCGCTCATGTAAACACCTTCACTCTGCCAGCAGGTCATCTGTCTGGACCCGCCAGGTCGCTCGTTTAAGCGGCACGCTGTTATGAACATGTGATGAGCGCCTCCGCATTTGCGTTATTTGTCAGGAAATGACTCCGCTATGAAAGGGAATTTCGCTCCTCCAGCTTTTATTCATTTGCTAAACAAACATACACTAGCGCTTGGCACTTCAACAAACCAAATTAAAAAACCGTCCTGCAGCTCGTTCTTTGCGACACAGCCTTTGGCAGGAGTAATGACCTTCAAGCGTTTCTTTGTGATCAACGTTTAGCTTGGTGTTCATTTGTATAAACAGTCGCCACCTCCAAAGCACTTTCATTCCTCGCCGTTTGAGAGCCTCTATTTACAGGCTGACTGCTGTTTTCTTTTGAAGTTCGATTCGAAATGTAAATTCAGAATGTAAATGGAGGCTCATTGACGGCCCGGAACAAAGTTTATCTCCGTCTGGATTTAACGAAACCCTGCAAGTACAGCCACCTTGTTATGTAGCTTAATAACAGAATATTTTGATTTAAAATAATTGCAAAGAAAAAGTCCTACATGCATATTTAACATTCAACAAAACACTTAACTTTCAAACTGTGATGTATTTTTGAATAGAACAGATTCCTTACTTTAGGGGTGAGACTCGGTTTCATTCATTGGCAGGGCAGGGTTGTATAGTATTCTACAGGTGGGGAAAAAAAAGACATTTCAATTTCATTTCGAATTAAACGTTCAATGAAAAAAAAAAGTAGAATTAACTAGAAAAGAAAGTCAAATGAAACCAGAAAACACTGAAAAACGATGAATGTTTGAAAGTTTTTAAAAGTTCAACAAGCCTTTATGAATATAATAAACATAATTATAAATAGAATGATAAAACAAGTCAACAAAAATAAAATGACAGAACAAGACAGATAGATAGATAGATAGATAGATAGATAGATAGATAGATAGATAGATAGATAGATAGATAGATAGATAGATAGATAGATAGATAGATAGATAGATAGAATAAAAGAGATCCATGAATAAAACACTCCCACCACACACACACACACAATAAGAGAGAGACATGCTGCCTTTTATTTAATAGAATTAAGTAGATGTAAAATCTCTCTTTCTCTCCGTTCCAGACAAAGTCACACATGTGCAAAAGCTCTCAGATGAGTGGGAGTGAGAAGTGACCAGCAGTTCTTATCACAGTCACACACACACACACACACACACACACACACACACACACACATGCACTCACTCTTGCAGTGGCCGTGCTGAATGGATTAGCTGTGTGCGCGCCAGTGAAAAGTGCTTCTGGCTGTTTGTTCCAATTTCCAGGCAATTCCTCATGTTTTCTAAAGATCTCAGGCACAACTGCCCAGCTTTAACCATTACTATTATCCTTCCCCTCACACACAAACTTTACTAGAGACTGACATTTACTGACAAATGCTCTTTTTTTCCCCCCACAACCAATACATATTATTGATATCAGACATGTCATGTGCAGAACATTTTTATTTTTTTTATTTTAATTGTTTTGCTGTGCTTTAAGTCTAATCATTAGATCACAATATTAAAGTTAATTTTATTCATATTTTAAAAGCAAAACAAACGGAATATTTCTGTTCTTTTTAATATGTGGTATACTTGGTCACAATCTTATTTTCACTTCTGGGATATATGGCTTAAAGGGATACTTTTACTCAAAAATCATATTCAATATCCAACCTCATGTCGTTCCAAACCCATAATACACCGGACACGTTCAAGGACCATATATATATATATATATATATATATATATATATATATATATATATATACACACACAGTATATAGTTGATTGTAATAGGAGATTTACTATAAACCAACTTTTTTAACTTTTAAACAACATCATTTAATTTAAAACTTAAATTGAAATTCAACCTTTTTGTACCTGACCTAAAATTCAGTTCAAGTCACTTTCAGTACCATAGAAGTCTTACTCTAAATTAATGAATAGCTTAAAAATGTCACACAACGCCATCCATTCATCATATATCTGTCTTTGAAATGTGTGTCATTACAGTAGCATTAGTGTCACTAATGAGGTCAAACATCATCTGAATGTCCTTAAAAAATCTGGCAGGCATGTTTTAGCTATGTTTTTTTGCATTGTAAAAATTTAATCTCCCAAATGAAAACGAATAGACGCATCATTGACGCACATGCGTTATCTGTCCTGGTCCGGCAGAACTACTACAGCTAGGCAGAAATCGGCTCACAGGAAATCAATCACACTGACAAATGCATAAACACGCACGCATTGGCATTTAAAACAGCTGGCGGCTATAAAAAATTCACAGCGTCGGGCAAAAACACAGACGACAAGCACTACACTTTCACTGGTGAAAGTTGAAAATACAATGTCTCATGACGCAATGTCTGTTTGAATTTAAGTTTGTGTGAGAAGCAGTGTACGTATGTGTGTGTGTGTGTGTGTGTGTGTGTGTGTGTGTGTGTGTGTGTGTGTGTGTGTGTGTGTGTGATTTAGGTGGTGCCACTCGGCTGTCCGGACCCCCTGAGAAGTGACTGGGCCAGACGGGTACTTTATCCGGTTGCCATGACACCCAGCCAGTGACCTCTGGGTATTCACAGGACCGGCATACCGCGGGCACTGCCAAGAGAGGGGCACCGCGGCCGTGCCAAACTCACAGAGAGAGCGCCTGACATCATTTCCCACTAAAGAGGCACATTCTCCCACTGCTGCTGGCGGCAAAGACAGAGAGAGAGGGGTGAGGATGTATCGGGGCTAGCGGAGGGTTGGCTGTTTGCCCTAACTGATGGGCAGACATATTCTATCAGTGAATGAGGTTTAAGCACATTTTCCTATTGCCCTCGCTGCGTTATTATGGCTGACCCAACAAGTGTTTGTTTTCTGGCCTCAGGATCAGGAAATGACACGGGACAAACCAGGACTCTTTGTGTCCAATCACTGACATTGTTATACTAATAGACTCCCTTTCAATTCACAAGAGAGAAGCTGAATGAAAACGGGTACACTGCACAGGAAAAGTTGGATTGGAATCAGAATTCGACTGACAATTCTATCTATCTATCTATCTATCTGTTGATCATTCTTGTCAGGCATTCTGTCTATTTATCCTGTAGCTACTTAAATTCAAATCTATCTTTATGCATAACCATCCATTTATCTTTAATATAGCTTTCTATATGTGAATTTCTATATCTATTTCAATCCAGCTATATCTATCCATCAATATATATATTTATATATTACATCTATTTAACCATCCATCTACCTATAGCTAAATCTATCTTTATCTGTCTATATCCATCCATTAATAGATTATCCAACTATATGTATCCATTTATCTCCATGCATATTTATGTATCCTTCCATTCATGCATCCACCCATCCATCCACATCTACCTGTCCATCCATCCATCCATATCCATCTATCCACATTTAGGCATCCATCCATTCACTATCCATTATCCTTCCATATCCAATCCATCAATTCCATCTATATCCATCCATCCGTATAGCCATCTCTATCACCCATCCTTCCATATCCAAACCATTTATATATCACTAACCATCCATCCATATCCAATCCATCTGTCCATCTGTCCATCCCTCCATCTATACCCAACATCCATCCATTCACATTTATGAATCCACCCATTTATATCTATCATTTATGTATCCAACCATAAATCGACATTCAACATCCATTTATCCATAACTATCAGCCTATCTATATTCATCTATCTATCTCCAGGTGACATTAATAAGCCTTTAGCTTCCCTGTTGTTTTTAGGTCTCATTAAGAATCTTGCGGCCTTTTGTGAATGTTTACTGTTGATTTATTAATACTGGTTTCATTTTCTGGCTGACAAGTCATGTTATTGTCTGCTGACAGTTGGCATTCGTTATTTCTCCCTTTATCTCCGCTGTATTATTTTACCTTTCATGTTTGGTATTACAGTCACAAATACTGCTTTTGATAAACATACAAATCCTTTCAACTTTAAGCACATAGAATTATTGGGATAATTATTTAGAAAATACATCAACGTTATTAAGATTCTTATTATTCGGTTTGCGTTTTATCTTAGTAGTCTTTGAGGGCGTTAAATCTTTGTTTTTGTTAACTGAATAATTAGGCCATAAGCTACACTTTTGTAGCATTTTATTTTTATCTTGAAGGCCACTGTAAGTCCACTGAAATTTCTGACGAAAACAGTCATATCAGTTTTTATGATCAAAAAAATTCCTAAACAATGTTAACAACAGTGTTTACGCATCGCTGTATCATTAGAATGTCTGTAAAAGAAAATTACCAATGTGTACCAGCATATTTCATACTGTAACTCAACAAAGTGAGTAAAGTTCATGAATACTGTCGTAGAAGTATTTATAACCAAAAAAAACAGCTTGAGTCAATCTAAGGAGGTTTGTTGGCCAATTAGCTGACCTTGACAAGCAGACAAATCCCCCAGATGCCTATAAAACCATTAAGGTAGACCAACTTGAACGCTGGAAACCATTATGGTTAGCATATATAATGGCAGCTAACCACCTTAAGCTAAGCAGAAGATTCTGTAGTTCATAGAGGATACTGAAGTCTAAATAAATAATACCACATCATGACTCAACGGTATCGAGCAGACTGTTGGAGAGTGTGAGAAGAGCTTTATAAAGATCATTTATATAACGAACCATCAGTCATGACAAAGTCCACGCTCTGACACTTGATAAGGTCAATACTCCAAACTCTGTTCCGCAATCACTTCCACTTTACCATATTTGGTTGAGAGCTCTTTAACATCAATGCCCTGGACTGAGGGTCTGATCCCAACTTGAGTTAACGACATTTAGAGAAGACATGCTAATTAGACTGTGAATATGCTAATGAGATCAGCGGAAACTGCACAAGACAGTTCAACCCAATATACGCAGAAAGGAACAGACAGCAAACACGGCAAACGTCAGAGTTTAAGGACAACGCATGCTTATTAGTTGATTAGAAACATCCGCAAACTGGTTCATTTAGGCCATGCAACAAAACCTATTAAATTACCTATTGAATAAAACGCGCATAAATAACACTTCTATGAAACAAAACCGGCAGACAGATGGCATGTAATCTTGACGTCGCACTATAAACGTACCAATCAACATGGACAAGTCAACACTCAATTACCCGATTATCTAAATATGCGTTTCCTGCATTTAGCCGCACAAACTCAATTACAGCCTTTTGTCTGCCTCCAGAAACCTCTCGCTAGATAAAATTATAGGCTACATGTCCCATGATGCCAACGAGATTCCACAGGAGACCATTAAAAGTGTTTCGCATGGAGCAGAATAACAGAGAGGCAGAGCGAAAGAGAGACTAAAACGACTTGAATAAAACGAAGAGTCTGAATAATCAACTGCCACCTGAAACCACTCAGTCAACCCAAATGATTCAATTACCCTTCACTGCCCACCGACAAACAGACAGAGAGAGAAAGCTGTTGTATGGATCGAAAGATGAATGATGTTTTGATGCCAGAATCTGGTGACAATGATTGACGTGCGCACATTAAACGGGCCTGTTTTCTCTCCATCACAGTTTCATTCAGCTCTCTCTCTGGGTGTGTCTCAATCCGCCCCCTAATTCAGTAGTAAGTGCACTGGAAGGCTAGGGAGTTAAATGAGATGAATCCATTCACTTATTGAGCTTACGTTATATCATTAGAGGTGTATTAAGCACTAAGAAATGACACCCAATTCAAGAATGATTGCATCCGCATTTGATGAGCAAGCCGAAATAAATGGCTAAAAACAGATTTCAGAAAGCACTGAGATTACTCATGTTTTAGCGCTTGACTGACAGCTTTAGAAATATTAGATCTCCGGAAACAAACTAGCCACGTTCAGCCATTCAACCAAACAATGGTGAGTGCCCACGTTCAGCTCATTACATATAAATAAAAGTATAGGAAACATTACATTACAAACGGGACATCTTCCGACGACACTTGAACACTCGGATGCTATAGTTCCGTAGAACTGCGCAAAATGACTACAATAGAATTGCAACAGAAACTTCAACTTAGCCAGGAATGAAATTACATCTAACACGTACTGTAATAAGTTCTTACGTTGATTGAATTTGTGTTACTCGGTTTAACCTTAAGAGCTTTCCGTGCTATCGTACATTGTGAATTAAAAACTCTTTTTCAATAACTTTGAAGAAAGAGAGGGTGAGAATGTACAACAACGTACGAAAGCTGGATGATAAAATGATATTGCAGCTGTGCCATAATTCACGGGGTGTATGGGGAAACGCTACAGGGTTTGCTAATAAGTTTGACCTTTAAGCATTTCAGCTTATCAGGAGACTGTAGGCAAAGAAACCTGAGCAAACGTCACATTAGCATTCTAGCGCTGCATTGACGGCAGTAGTCGAACAGAGAAGCGTGTACACGACACAGTTTAATGGGGTCAAAGTTGCTGCGAGGACACAGCGGAGCACAAAAAAAATAACACTAAGACAGATTTCCCCTTTGTGGCAAACACTTACGAACGCGAAAATGCAAAAAGCATGCTGTTTTTTTGCCGCCTAAGCAGAAAAGATGCTTGAAATCTGTGGGATTGTACAACGATGGCCACTTTATATCTTTTCACGGTTCAGGGGCAAGTGACTTTGAGGCCTTCTGGAGAAGGTTTTACCCTGGGAAGCTGTTAAATCAACTCCCTCCCACTAGAGACGGAGGAGGAGAACAACGGAGGGAAAATCTTTAAGCCGTTTTTACGATTCTGCGAAGCGGGCGTCAAGGGCGCCGCTGATCTACGGGGATCATTTTAGCGTAATTCACGTTGTCAGCGGGCCTGTTGTAAACCTGGCCGTTTAATTGTATAGCCCTTTTGTTCCGTCGTATCGTGTGTAGCCATGCATGTGATTGCTTTATCAGGGGTATTACGAAAAAAAAAAAGATGTTATTAAATTTCCGCACCCAACTGAACGGTCACGACGAGTTACCAGTTCAACTATAAACGTACAGTACAGTCGAGTCTCGGCTGTAAAATACGATATTAATAGTACGTTATGGGGACATCCGCAGAAATACTGGAGCCCTTCTACAGCTGAAAAAGAGATGTACTGGCCGTTTGCCATGTTAAAGGGCGTCACGTGCGAGTCCCAAGAGCAGAGCCAGAAAGAGACAATAGAAACCTGAGAAGCGCTAAGAAAAATGTCACTCGAAGAGACCACAGAACTGTAATTGGCCCCTTCTGGCACAAAGAAACTGAAATATCAGCAAGAAAATGCACCAAAACAACAGGTTTCATGGGTAAATAATAAATAAAAATGTGATTTCCACAAGTGGGACGTGCTCTGGAATTAAATTATTTCTATACAGCAACTTTCCTATCAAACAAAGTGGTTTTTGAGTTCGGATCGAGTCGCATAAAACCTACCCTTGAAGTAAAACCTCTTTCTCAAACTGTAAATGGTCATTATAGGAAATACATAAACTACCTATCATACATTTGGGTTTGGTTAAAAAAAGATTTTATATGCAAAAAGGTCTTAATTTATTTGATCAAAAATACAGTAAAAATATTGAAAAGTTGAATTTTCAGCATCATCAATGCAGGCTTATACAGTTATTATACAGAGTTATTAATAAACTAACACAAAAATATTCTATTACTTGGGAAAAAAAATGAAAGTTAAATACAAAATCACTTCAGCTTAAAATAAAAATAATTACAAACATTTTAAGAAATATTGAAAATGACACAAATTACAAAAATGGAAAAATAAAAACTTTCCTAATAGCATGATTAGCATTTCAGTGGTCTTCAGTGTTATGTTTTCCTTCAGAAATCATTTTAATATTTTAATTACTGTCAGTATGAACAATGCAGAATAATTACGCAGCTAAGGGAAATAGTTGCTGCGTCAATTATTGCAGAGAATGACAACCAGTGCGAACGCAACGGGATCCATCCAGAAAAGCTGGGTTTGCCCGGGCCCCCGTGCCTTCACCCGTCCGCAGGCTGCTCCTCTGCTCTGTCAGGATTGTTTTTTCCCCAATTCGGGGGCCGTCCATTATCACGGCGTTCACTTAGAGGAGACGCACACCTCGCTCTCGCGGGCTCCTCGTCGAAGCCGCAGTCTGCTCGTCGTATCTTCCGCCTCGACGCACAGGTGCCGTCGTGACCGACATCTCCCGCGGACCCGACCGAGAGCTGCTCATCTCGCGCTCACCCCCGCGTGTCAGCAGCCAAAACACAACTCCCTGCCTCTGTCTGCTCTCTCGCCGGAGATTAGAGTGACTCACGGCGCGGTAACCCGGCCTGCATCAGCAGCGGCGGGGCCTACGACAGTTATTAAAAGGAAGCTGCCTGCGCTGCTTTCCAGCATCAGCTCTCTCTCTCTCTCGCTCTGTGCTGCACAAACGTATATTTGTTCCTTCTTTTTTTAAGTTCCTAAATTCTCTCCCTCTCTCTTTGGCAGGCGACGATGTATTTTCCAGACTCAGCCATAAATATAGGGCATGCGCTGCAAGCAGTCTCTGAGGACCACATCAGCAGTGATGGACGGGCTACAGCCTGTGTGTGTGTGTGTGTGTGTGTGTGTGTGTGTGTGTGTGTGTGTGCGCGCACAACCCAACACTGCCGGACAACTACAATTTATGAACTCCAGCGCCAGCTCCTGCTTATATATTTATATGCTTAATGGCCTTTCAAGTCTAATTTGAGCAAATTCTGTAATTTGCACATTGTAACACGACGAGAGCGTTATTTGCGAAACCATTACGCCGGCATTAGCTTTCAGCGCGAGGCTATACGGCGAATTTCTGATAGCTAACTTAAAGCGCTCTCGATGCAATGCCGGTCCCTCGGAGTTATTATAAGAAATGTGCCGTCTCGCATTACCCCGTTCTGGTTATAATTTCATATCAGTTACACTTGGGGTAGAACTCAATTCACACAAAAATCACATTCGTTTCTGTTTTCCGTTATTTCGTGCTTGTGATGAAACCGATGAGCCGGATAAAAACCAATACACAATTTGCCTCTTTGTGGACGCATTTTACACACGACTGATTTAATACTTTCTGAAGTTTATTTTTTTGCATTCGCCGTAAAACATTTGGTCGAATAACCCAAGAAAATGTTAACATCCAGCTACGCTAACCGGTCTTATTTAAGCAGGCCTCCTAGATAATGTCATCTTGATTACGTTTGGTTCAAGCAGATCAGAAAAAGCATTTCTAAGATGAACAGGCCTACACCAAGAGCAAAGTTGAAAATCATCTGAATTGCTCAGTAAAGCGCCTGTTAGGGCAACACACCTTTTATTTATTCTTATTATTATTTGCACTGACGTATTTCTAGTCAATGAAGTGATGTTAAAAATATCAGATGCTGCCACAGTGACACATGCCCTATTAACCTATAGCTATAGCGCAAGTATTTTAAAAAGAAAAGATTTATATATTAGCCTAAGTACAATGTGATAAGTGGGATTTCTGTGGATTTTTGTCTTGTGATTCAAATATTTTACAAATTAAACATTATTTTATTTTTTCATTTTATTATTTTTTAAACCTGATAGGCGCAAGCTAACAAATTCGAAAGCAACAAAAATGCTTTACATTGTTTTCATGTGTGTTTTTTGCCCATAATTTGGCTTAAATATTTAACAAATCAAAAATAATCCAATTTAATAATTTTATATTTTTAAACTTGATGGAGACAAAAGATTCAGCAAAAAAAAAATGACATTAAATAATGACTTAATGTAACTATTTATTTATCTAATGTATAACAAATCAGAAACACTGCATGTCATTTTATTTTTAATTGAAATCTATCCATGTAATTAACACAATTATTTACAATTAATTAACGCAAATACATCTACGAAGGTACAGCAAAACTTCCAAAGCTCGAACTTTTCTACCATCGTAGAGTATATACACGGTCATACTGCCTAGTCCAGTTTGTTAAGTTTCACAGTCCATCAGGATGCCGCTGCCTGCAGGTTTATATTCTCAGTGCGTGCTCCTGTTGTAATTACCTCCGGCTGTAATCCATTAAAGCACAGACGATTATCAAGGGAAAGCGTTTGGAGCTCCAACCTAAAACCTGCCCATCTGAGTGGCCATCATGCTCTCTTTGTGTAGCGGCCATGTTTCAAAACACTGGCTTCAGGCAACAAGTGCTGCTATTTCACTTTCCCTCTCTCTCTCTTTTCATCAGGGCCCCAGGCGGACCATCAAACCATCTGCTTCCCATCTCACGAACACGGCCGTGGCTCCATCACAGCTTCCCGTCGTCCGCAGGGCTCCGCGAATCCTCGCGCGATCGTTTGCACCCCGTCATGCCCCCGTGTGAGGTGATGCTTGAAGACGACAGGCGGGGAACGAACCAAAGCTGTTCTTGATAAAGTGATCACCCTCTAAATTTATCCCAAAGCCAAATATTTAACTCGAAACACAAACAATCCCACACTCGTTCACCCCGCAGAGGATTGAATACGAAATTATGAAATTTGCTTTCTTAAATTAATGCAAGGCTCAACAATTACAGATGGCCCGATGGCTTGTAGCCAGTGTGAGTGTGCCACCCTATTATGTTAAAACAATAATGATATAGTAATAACAATAAAAAACTGTATTTCTAAAATAAATATATAAAAATTCAAACTATTAAAAGGTATTATTGTTATTAAGCGTTAAAGAAAAGCATGTTAACATTATTTTTTATTATATTTATATAAATATATTTATATATATATATATATAATGTATGTGTAAAATAGCCATTATTTATTAACTTTTTGTTAAATCTTTTGGTCTGGGATCATCTAGTTTCCATGCCAGTCAAAAGTTTTGCTTAGGATTTATATAAATATAATAAAAATGAATGTTAACATGCTTTTCTTTAACGCTTAATAACAATAATACCTTTTAATAGTTAGAATTTTTATATATATATATATATATATATATATATATATATATATATATATATATATATATATATATATATATATATATATATAAATATATATATAAATATAAATATATAAATATATATATAAATATAAATATATAAATATATATATATATAAATATATATAAATATATAATAGATCATATGTATGTCAAATCACTGGACGATTATCTTTGGAAACTTGATGAATGCAAACCAGAATTTTAAATAAATAAATAAATAAATGCATTTTTGAAAATATAAACAAATAAAAATATTGCTAAGAAAGAATTTCTATAATATCTGCATTAATTGTAATCAAAACCTTTGTGATTTAAATATTTTACGCAAAAAAGGACACAATTTGATGAATTGGAAAGATTATTCATAAATAAATATAAAGTCGGGGGTCTGTACAAATTACATACAAATTTATAAAAATATATAAAAATGGTAAAATGTATTTATCACCTTTATATATTTTTTTATTGAGGTAATTCACAACCATTTCATTTATTTATTCTTACTGAAGCTGCATTAATGCATTACATCAACCTCAAAATGAAATTCAATGTTTTTGTGTTTTCCCTGTCTCTGCTCCATTTAACAGATCCGTGCCTCATTTTGAATAACATTTTTCACTCCTACCAGGTACGAGAGAGAACACCATACTGTTTGTGTTGTTTCTGTTCACATGGAATCAACACTACACTACCTAGAGTCTATTACAGATCAGTCAAGCATCTCTCCAGCAGCACACTCCTTTCTATCAAGTCTGCGCTTCTGAGAACCGATGTTCTGACATCCTAATTGTTTTCTGATGGTCTGTTTGGTCTGTGAGACTTCTCGAAATCTGCTGTCTAAAAGACTCGCCGTTACTCTGAAGGACAAAAAGACTGACAGCACGTCGGGTGAAGTAAATCAGACCTGCTTCGACCTCTCCTGAGATTGCCGTGGAGAAAAAAAAAAATCCAACATGCACGCTCTCCAAAGACCTGCTGACATCATCAAGCGCTCAGGTTTAGGATTTCATTTCTTTTTTTCTATTCTCCCGATTTCTTTTTGTCCCTTGTCCGCAAACGCTCAAATACATCCTGTTCTGGTAATCAGACTCCTTTGAATGGGGCTTAACTCTTCTGGCCTTTCTAAAAGGCTTTACACACACATGTAGACACAAGAAGATGCACACACATACACAGACGCAGTTCAAGGAATCGCGTGTCCAAAAACTTGCTTGTAGCTGCTTTTAAACTTGAAACGTATCAAAATTTCAGTCGATATTAATAAAAATTGGATTATCAACTTGGCCGACCACTGCGTCTACGATCCTCAACGTACCTCTTCGTAAGAGCTCGAATCTCGAAACCCCAGTCTGCTTTGAAATCTTTGTCTAGGAGAGACCTTGATGATGCAGTATAACTACCTTGTGTCTTGTTGCTGTGCTCAACCTTGCCATGAAATGAAACGGTCTTTCACATCCCCACCTTGGTAGCAGAGTTCGGCTGTTCCTCACCCAGCTTTAAGCCTCCTACGCAGATGTTTCTGTTTCAGTTCAGGCCTGGGTTTCAACCTACGTGTGACGCTGATGATCATTAGCACCTGTTTGGTATCACTGGTTGATCATACACCTGACTATAATCCTACAAAACCCCTGGCTTTGTGTAAGTGTACCTATAAGAACTGATGCTGGTTTGAAGGCAAAGGGTAGCAACACCAAATATTGATTCGATTTAGATTTTTCTTTTGTTCGCTCACTTTGCATTTTGTAAATTGACTAAAATAAACAATCATTATTTATATTTCTGAAAGCATTCTTTGTTTACAGAATTTTTTCATACCTGCTTAAAACTTTTGCACAGTACTGTATATATATATATATATATATATATATATATATATATATATATATATATATATACACACACACATACACACACACACACATACATGTATATGATTGTGACCACATTCCAAATAAGTTTGTTTACATATTATGTGCGTTTATTTTAAATATAATTGATTGTGATTTTGCTGCTCTAATACACACACACACACACACACATAAATACACCGAATTTTAATGACTTTTGCTGTCATGTAGCACTAATTTGGCAGTACAAAAGGTGACAGATTAATATTTCTATTCATTTCTTTGGATGTAAGGTGCCTACAACAGAACACAATGCATCCTCTCAGAACAATGAATCTTGTGAGTTCCTGTCACAATAATGAATCAGGTGTGCTCTGAACAACCTCTTTCTCTTCCAGTGGCTCCTGTGTTTTCGGTGGGGGTTTGTTGTCGGTATGTGCGTGTTTAGTCCCCTGTCGCGTCGTGGGAATATATACGGTCAGGGTAATTACCGCTATCAGAGCTGGTGCTACTGTCCTCACTGCTCCGACCCTCTGGGACTGATTATGGCCCCGCTCTGAGCTCCACTACTGCTGCCTGAACGACCCCTTTGCTGTCCTTCAATAAGTGATTCATCAAAGAGAGACATGCCCACACGGAAAGATGGATCGAGAGACAGACTTGCGATCTGTTAGAGATCAGAGGAGAGTGACACTTGTGACACGGCCTGAAACACACACTCTTGAGACTGGCACTATAATGTAACTTAAAGCGCTTTCCTTAAAATACCGTTTTTGACTTAACTGTTGATTTGCGGAAAGTGGTGCACATGTTGGAAATTCGTTTTTTTTTTACATCAAATTATTACATAGACTTAACACAAACACCCTGTTATACACAAGACTAACTGAATTAAACTACTCCTTTTTTTAATGCATTACATTATGGCATAAATTTTACTAAAACATTCTCAGCCCTACTGAATTAAACAAAACATCTAAATAGTCAATAATTTATTTAACATGCATATGTTGGAAATGTTTTTTTATTTCTCACATCAAATTACCGCATAAACTTAACTCAAAGACCCTGTATAGTGGACATATAGTGGCTTAAAATAATTATATAAATCATTATAATATTCGATGCATCAAACTTACAGCATTGGAGTTGCTTCGCTTTTTGTTTATAGTTTTTTGTCAGTACTGCCATCATCTTAAAAGCAAAGGTGGGAATCTTGGTTTCACAATTGAATTGAATTACATTTATCATGATCAACTCAATAATCACAATGATCCACATTCTCAGTTTTCAATATTTTTCAGCATACTTCAATATACTTTTAAAAGTAATGCATTGCAATATTGCATTACTCCTTAAAAAAAAGCAACCGAGTCCGTTACTTTTGCATTACTTTCACGTTACTTTTTAATTAAGTATGTTTTTAAGATAAGACGTTCTATGTATAGCAACCTTAGGTTGAAGGAAAAGTGAGGGTATTAAACACAGGAGAAGGTTTAATACTCTTCAGCAATTAAAAAACAATGAAGCGCAATTGTTTGCTTATCTAAAGTCCTTTTTTAGAATGATCTAGACCACGATGTCTCTGCATTCAATAATGAAATGCCTTTATCTGAAAATTGAGTGATTAATCTTGTCATTATACATTACTGACACCCGAATTAGATACTATTCAGTGGTTTGGCACAATACATATTGGTAAAAAAGTTGATTGATATGGTTAAACTGGATCACCAAATGTTTGAGACTGCTAAATAAAACGGGATTACATACATTTCTGTTAACATTCAATTATTGCAGGTTTACGTAATTTTTCGCATTTTTGCATTGCATTTTAATTTATTTTGATAAATGTTAAATCTTTTTTTTTGGGAAAACAAAGTAATTAGTAATGCGTCACTTTACTAGTAACTTGAAAAAAAGTAATCCGATTACTTTTTGATTACATAACTAATTTGTAGTGCGTTACCCCAACACTGATAAGAAGCCTATTTTTTTAAAACAATTATTTAAAGTATCTGAATGTTGACAAACAACGGTTATGGGTTTCATTTAGAATAATGCACAGATCTATTTTAATATATCAGATGTTTTGTGGAAGTCAACCCTGTCAAGCAACAAGCTGTAAGTTTGTCAAGGTTGACTATTGATGACTTTCTTTTTATGTAACATATTTACTACGATATGATATGATATCAATATGAAAATCCACTGTCCAGTTTCAATTCATGCATGTAATATTCATATAGTTCCAAAACAAATGGATTTACATCGCTTACATAAATGATAATTGTTTTAAACACAAATAAAGTTCAAGGATTCGTGTGCCTAACTAACTCTAAAAGTTACTGAAGAAGAGAAAAGTGCACCTTTTTGAGTACGCTTTTGTCCCAAAAAATAAGCTATATCTAAGAAGATTTGGGAATTTTAAATAAGTGAAACCTTTATTATAGTTTCGGTGTGAGATATGTTTAGTCCATTGCATTTGCAATACCTCTACGTATAAACGATAGAAGTTGACAGCCAAGTAAATGTGCGTCTATGCATGTGTACTTCTATCAGTGTGTCTTTGTGTGTTGTGTGTGTGTTTATAAGTGTGAATTTATGTTAGGTAAAAGTGCACTGACCGCACACTGCCAAAAACACTGAGCAAAAGTGCCATGAATGTCTGACTCACACAGGCATGTGTGTGTGTGTGTGTGTGTGTGTGTGTATCAGTGTGCCTGGGCTTCCCTCACCTTCAAAACTAATCAAATCTGAACACTTTACACACACACACACACTCAGAAAGACCTAGTCACTAACATATCCGCTGCAACGAAACAGCTTCCAGCCGGTCTTCAAGCCCCATTTCCATCATTAAATCTCTTTTTCGCGTTTTATCTCTTTCGACGTGTGTGGTTTGTGTTTCTAGCGGTAATATTCAGCTCTAAACCCAATTACGGCTTGTAAAAACTCACTAAACCAGATCACACGCGCATTTACTCGAACATGCAGCTTCCAGAAGCAGATCCAATGACTACAGGCAATCCCAAGCCCGACCTCTAAAAGAAAACAGTTTGTATTTACTGTTTTTATGAATCATTTTACCTTTGAGGACGTCCCTTAAGGGATGTTTCTGTCAGGTTTAGCTAACTTCTGTGGACAGCGTTGTCCCTAAGGTACAGCTAACTAAACCCACATAAACAGAGTCGCTCTGATCTCAGAGTCGCAAACACCTCCACAATTGCATTGAACGCAAAACCTCCATACGTGAAGAACATACAAGTGTTCGCAAAGACAAACACACACACACACACACACGGAAAACGCTCTAGGCAGATGTGCAGTCTGAACACGCTCCACTTCCATTACGAGCAGAACAGCCATAGTTTACCAATCCCCTTGGCTACAACAAACACGAAAATGGACAGCAAAGCAGTGTATGAGCTTACACACATGCAAAAAACTCAAACATATGATAATCAACTGAGTGCAGAGTAACATTAACCACCAAGCAAGCGAAAACACACAGAATAGACACCGAATGAATGCATATGGATACGCACAAAAGATTTTACGCACTAAACAAATACCACCCATGACTTTTGCATAATTTCCTCTAAATTTATGGACGGGCCCCTTTCCTCCAGGGCCCAATGCGCAATCGAGCGCCCAAACTTAAAAATCCCGTGCCCCCCAAAAATCACGGAAAAATAAACTGGCCAACCCCATCAAGAGCTATTCATCAAAAGAAGAAAGCCTTTTCACTTACGATATGGATTGTGAAATGAAATCAACAAGTGTAAACACAGGAAAAGACAATAATCATTTCTAGACAGATAGTTTTAACATTCTGACTCTAAACTGCAGGCAAGCGGCCACATCACAACAACGAAACTCGATCTCTTCAATCATAATCAACTTTTATAGATTCATGCGCTTGACAGGCACTTATATCCAAAGGCACCGAACTGCTTTCGATGTTTACATCTTACCGGTTCACGTATTCGCTGGGAATGCAAAGCTTACTACACTAGCTGCGTTGAAAACTCAGAGCAGAGCTCCGATTTGGGCTCTACTTCTGACATTTACATTTATCCAGTTTAACAGGACTGCGTTCACTGGACGCATCTTATCAGTTTGATCATTTGACTACCGAACGATTATTTAAAAAATACGAATTAGTTTTTTTAAAGAGCATATTCAAGTTTTCCTTTGTCTTTGGAGCGTTACCAGCTGTTCATGCCTGAGCTACAAAGACTCAAACCCAAAGAGATATACTTTATAAAAGTTATTACACGCCCCCACACATCCACATCACTTAGGAAGATTTGCATAACGCCGCCTAAATGTTTATGCAAAAAAAGAAGGCTTAACCACCGCCATATCTCAGAGACACTGTGTGTTTCCAAATATGTTAAGGGGCATATCATTTCCAATGCACAATCACAATGCACTGGATAGCTGGCCAATCGGACACACCTCGCTTTTCAGAAGGACGAAATGGATGCATTTCAGAAAACAAAGACTAATGTGGAAATGAATGTATTTCTGAATGTTTTTTGCTTTTTTTTAAACCACATAAACTGCAATGCATTGCTCCAAAAGCACAATATAACATTGTTTTTTTACAGTATGTCTTTTTACACACCGCATTCAAGGCATACATCTTTAAATGTAATAATCTTATAAATTATGACCATGTTAATGACTATGAACTCATGAGGCAAATCTACATTAATTTGAAATGCATCAAAACAATGTACTCTATACACTTACCCAAAGCAACAATGTTAAATTATGTCTGGCATATTAAAACTAATTGTAAGCATAAATATAAGATATGTTGACATAACTGAGCAGAAACCCAAAGTTAAAATTTTTTCATATTTCATGAATTTAAATTTTCATTTGCAGTACTAGAATGATTGCCTGTCATATACATAACTATGTTCATCATTCACAAAAGTGGTATTACGGGAATTAAAATAAAATAAAACAAAACAACAAATCTCTTCTGTCGAAGACCTGATAAATTATGAATCACGCATCCAAACGAACCCTGACCAACAGAGCAGCAATAGACAAAGGCAGGTGTTTGTCTTAGAAAGGTTTGACGCCGATCAATGCTTTTGATTTGTGCTCATCCACATGGGGACGACGGTGACGTAAGTGGCAACTTTAGCGGGTTTACGGGTAAATTACCTCTTGTCAAACGGAGCTCTAACAAGCTATCGACCCGCCACTGCCGCATCCTGAACGAGCTGCTCCCCTGCTTCCGGTAACATCAAGCCACCGAAAAACAGAATTTATCTCAACTCATGTAATGAATCAGAGCCTAAGAAAAACACATCAGGGACAAACACTGGAGGAGGATGGGAGATATCAGCGAGCGTAGAGAATGTGTGTGAGCGGACGTGGGCGGGCGGTCCATTTCAAGTTTCGAATCGCTTCGAAATGAGTTTTTCTGCACGGCGAGCAAGTTTTACGCACTTTGCAGCGTCAGGTCTGCGCTACTTTACGTAACTCTTAACGTAAAATGACGATAAATACAGAAGCACTTCATGCATTTCTGATTGCATGAGAAAATAAGGTTTTATTTAAACCGGCAATTCCAGGTTGTTTTGTAAATTTGATCAAACCATATCCACACTATTAAAAAGACGGCCTATTATAAAAATAATGTTCGAAATGACAAAAAGAACTACTTAAATTCACCGTTGAGAGAATATGTGTAAAAAAAATGTGAAAGTCAATATTTTTCAATATTATTTACAACAGGATCTGCATTTTTATGGATTCAAATAAATAATTTTTATTGTAAGACACAATAAAAACAATTTTGCACTTCAATTAAAGTCAATTAATTTTTGATTGAATTTTGTGGCTTCAACATTCTGTCCGTCGTGAACGATCACATATCTAATACAAAATGCATATCGCTATAAATTTGTTCGTGTCAAGTGATTTTTAATTTAAACTCGATAAAAAAATTCCAGCACAAGATGATACATTTTTACATGATTTGCTACTGTTAATTACTCCTTACCAGATTTTAAGCCATCATTATAAAAGACGCACCATAAAATCTTTCAAAAAAGGCCTTTTTAAGTTTCTACAGAACACATGGTTATTGCCCTTGAGCGGCTTAAGTATTTAACATAACGCACTTTCAGATAACCGTTGACCAGGCCTGGGATAAAGTTTCATATGTTACGTTGTAATCGTACACCTATCCGATGACCTTTGACATCTCTAAAAACGTTCCACTATTTCAACAACAATGAACGTACCGCTTTCACTACTCAACTTGAAACAAAGTTTACAAACCTGTTTCACTTTCACCAGGTCACACGTTTCCAAATGAAACAAGATTATTAAAAACGTAGAGAGACTGGATGCTGATGACATTAAATGACAGGAAAGTCAATTGAGGCAGTATTGTATAAGGATTTCTTTTCCCAAGAACGTTGATTAAAAAGGATAACATATGAAGAAAACAAACAGGCCTAAGGCAAATTTTGATGTTGACTTTAATCACGTTTTTCCTGCTAAAGTAAAATCGATAGTCAAAATTGTTATTTTGTGCTTTTGAACAATCAGCAAATTACACTGACATCAAGATAATCGCCGGTCCGCTGATGGACAGAATGAGTTTCTTTAAAAGACAAGCCAATAAGTTTCCTCTCCGAGTTGCTTCTTTAGAAGAACGCTGTGATTAGGTTAACTGCTATTAAAGTGAGCCGTGATTGGCTGGTTTAATGATCGAGAGGCTTTTGATTGTCAGGGAGAGAAGAGTTTTTCTCAAACTGTTAACGCAGAGGATGTTTTTGTGTGTGTGAGAGAGTGTGTGTGTGTGAGAGAGTGTGTGTGTGTGTGTGGTTGGCACTGACGGTGGCATCCTGGATCGATACACATCAAGCTCACCGGCGAGACAGACAAGGGCGTCACCGAATCGACAAGCATGTGCTCAGAGCGCATCATTCACCGGCCTCCGCACACACACACACACACACACACACTTCCACAAGTTATTATGGATTAGCCGTGCGATACTGGACTACTCAATTAATGGGGTCAACTTATATAGGTATATAGTTATGTAGGTCATTCCTAAATTTAAATATAGGATATCGGCAGGTTTCACAAATACTTACCAAGAATCTGCAACTGAATTAAACACTAAATAGTAATTCCTCGTAAAATGTAGTCCAGAAATTTTGGAAAAGCAATTATGTTGTTCATCTCATGATGAGAGACGTATTCTTAGCCTTAAAATCACATGCTCAGATTTCAACCACCAGTCGACCATACTGGACCAAACCCTGCATTTTGCTCGCTTTCCCGTTTTCTCTTCTGGTCTACCGAGCTGGATCCAACCCAATGTACTCGTTTTGACTCACCCTAAAAGACTCTCACTTTCTTTCCCAAGAAAGCAAACAGCGCACACACTGCAAAAGCCGCTGAACACAGTCGATGCCGCAACGGCATCAGCGCTCATTAAAGAGGCTCTCCCTTGAGCGGTTGTTCTTGACTTGAAGCTTTATTACCTGACTAATTACAACACTGTTAATTAGCCGCTATGATCATTGGGAAACGCAAACGAAAGACAAAGACAGACAGGGAAGAAAAGACCTGTGACTTTGTCCAAACAAGGTACTCGAGTGTTTTAAGCAGCTCACAAACACAGAGTATGTCTTAAAAACAAGTGAACGTCTAGGCAGCATCGATATTAACACGAAAAAGGAAATAACATGCTTTTGGGAAATAGTGCAATGGTAATACAATGGTTTTGGAAATACAATTACAAAGATACCGGTAACACGCCAAAATTACGAAACCAGAAAACAGGTTGAAATAGCAATTTTAAGCCAAATAAATGTAGAAGGACAAAATCATGAATAGAAACTGGGGACATGTTTTTACTGCATCAATACCTAGGATAAAATTACTCATTTATCACCCAAGAACACAAAACTATGCAAGGCACATGTTTATTTGCCCAATTACCCAAATCTAATTATAGAAACATCACTTTCGGTTTTGTTTATTGGATAATTGAAAACCGTCAGTTTCTGTTTCGGAAAAAAAAATTGGCGCCCCATACTTGAACTTTTTTTTAACTGGTTTAATTTAGCATCAAAGAAAAGGGCACCCTGAACAGCCAAATAGAATTAAATACTAATTTATTAAATTTAAGTACATAAACTTTCGGTCTTGGTGTTTAAAAAAAAAAAAAAAAAAAAAAACATTTCAACGCCTCATTTCCCAAATACTGCAACTGGTTGAATTGATCAAACAACCAAAAACAGCATAAATCAAATTACAGGAACTTTAGTTTTAGTTTTCAGCTAAATGAAAACCTTCAGTTTCTGTGTTTCAGTTAAAAAAAATGTGGCTGCAACAGAAAATACTAAATAGTTTTCCATGTCTACCACGTTAATACTGAGCATGATATCAATACTCTGGTATATTCATGACACATAAATACCATATTATAAAAATTCTTTGCATGGAAATGTACCTATTTTTCACCGTTTTTGTTAACATGAATTATGTTAATACAAGTCTCATTTAAATAACAGCAAATGTAATCATTTAGTACGATAATATACAACAGAATATCACCGAACTGTAGTAGTCCTCTTACTAGGTTCTCACAGCACCAGAGACTCTCGTGTTTGACTGTCTTCGACATTTGTTTATAAGTGCGGCCCCTGTCCCGCCGACCGCACTCAGAAAGAAACTTTCAGAAAGAGCCCTCTCTAATTACTCCGTCTTTCAGTCCTCTATGAAAAATGACAAACCAGAAGGGCAAGACAAAACAAATTAAGGCCCGAAAAACAAGGAAAACATTGGAGAGAGGGGCCGCGGGGTGCAAGACGGGATCTGAGGGGGTCTCTACAGTTGACACAGCGCTGAAGAGCATTCCAGCGCGAGCGGAGAACAAAAGCACGCACACACACACAGCGCACACAAACAATGGCGTGGACGCTGGGAGACGCAACAACGGCACATCAGGACTCCCTACCCCCTCACACACACACACACACGGAGCGGGCCGCTGATTTTAATGTGAAGCGTCCACTGAGTCCTGGCATTTGGCAAAGACAGATGCTGAGAATGGGCTCGCGCGCACACACACACACACACACACACACACACACACACACTGAGCTGCGCTGGGAACAGATGGGGGAAGGGTCGCCCCACACGGGGACACATCCCTCCGTTTCTAAGGGAGAACGTCTGCATTGATCAGCGACGTGGAGGTCATTCTACCCGCGCACACACACACACACACACACACACACTAATGCATGCATAAAGGACAAACGGCGCTGAACAGGTGGACCAGTGAAAAAAAAAATGTTTTTCAGAAAACATATCATGTATCCGAACAGACAGCTGTTTGGAACACGGACAAAAGTGTGTGTGTCGCTCCACACAGACTAACTAGCTCCTCTTTCACTCGCTCGGTTCTTAGAGCATCATTTTAATACGTGTTTCCGCTGCGGGTTGATGTTTTATAGTTTGTGCATTAGCGGAGCATAAACGCATCACTTTGCCGCGCCGTCCGATGGTGATTCAACAGTGAAAAGGAGAAACAAATGCATTAACAAACATGAGGTCTAGAAACATTATCTAGAGCTAGATTGATACAGCAGCCATTGCGAGATTGGCATTGCTGAAAATAATAACAGTAATGCATTTACTCTCAAAATCCCGTTACAAACTAAAGTGGAAAAGGAGATATTTCAAGCCGGCCTTTTCCCGTGCCGAAGAGCAGCATGGACTTTCTGCTGAATATCTTCTTTTGCCTTTCACGGAGGAAACGAAAGTCGGACAGGTTCGGATTGATACGAAGATGATAAAACGATGACAAAGTATTCATTACCCGATGAACCGTTCCTCGCTTCAATGCCAAATATTATAGTGCATTTATTTAAACTTTTACATTTTAAATTTCGGCATTGCTGTGGATCTCTAGGAAAACTGATATTGACCATATGAAAACATTAATTTATACAATATTTGACCCCATTGACTTTAACTGTATGGATGCTAAGACATTTTTCTAAATATCTTCTTTTGTGTTCCAGAAGTTCTAGTTGAAGTTTTGGAACAACATAAGGGTGAATTTTTATTTTTGGGTGGAGAGGACCCTTCATTTCAAAACTGGATCACAAAATCTCTTCACAAACCCATCAAAGAAATTCTCATAAATATAAACCGCCTGGCCCAGCCTTGGCTTTGTCCCAAAACACAACCCGAGGCTGCGAGCAGTGCAAAAGCATATCAAAACTAATCTAACGCTGGGAATAAGTGAGTCATCTATAAAAGTGAGAGTCGGTGGAAAAACAAACCAGAGGTAGTTCACAATTTCCTTTACATTTCTAATGAGAGACGGTTGCTTTTTTTAGCAATCGCTGTAAATTAACGCGATTTTCTCTATATGCATGTGGTAATGTATGCATGCATGCACATATCCGTGTCTAGTTGACCCTATATCTCTCTGTATTCGCCTAACGCAGGGCAGTGTCGCATTTCAGAGAGTGTGTGTCTCCCATTGATGTGCGGAGCACGCCAACATCATCCGAGTGCAGAGCGGTGTGAAGCCAATCTTATGAGGATGGAGAAAAAAAGTGAATTCAGCACATTAATACGTGCAGCACACACACACACACACACTGCCTCTCTCTCTCTTGTGGAAGATCTGAAGTGTGCAGTTTGTGTGTATGTGCTCCGTGGCTTTTAATTAAAAGATGCACTGGGCCCCTTGAGAATTCATACACACACATGCACCGGGGGCCGCCTGTAAATTTACAGCCCTATCATGGATGCTCGGGACCCTGTGAGCTTTCCACCTTGTCATTGCACCACGCATGCATTAACATCCACCACACCTCCAACAACTTTCTCTGCCCTCTGCGTGTCCACAAGTCCTCTATGCGCAGATATTCCCCCACGGCAACTTAAACGAGGCTGCTTCTCCCGAACGCACTCGAAACATCAACGCACGAGCACAATTTCCCCGTAAGATCCGCTGCAAAAGCTCCGAAACCCCAAACGCGTAACGCAGCCAACGCATGCCTTTACTGCGGAATAAACCCGCTTCAGTACTTGCCCCCCCCTTCATTCAGTCTGCCCCCATCCGCTGCCCAGACAACTTTCACTCCCAAACGCAGTTAGTTGATCAATAAGCACATTGCGTATGACTTCATTGCGCATACCTATCCTCGTGAGTAATAAATCCGCTCGGTGAGTGACAGGCGCCGGCGCGCTACTTTGCCGTATCCATGAGAAGTTCCGTATCCGACCGCGCATCGGTAGAGCGACCGTCTCGCCGAAGCTCCTGCAACAGCAATGTGCTCCGGCGTTCACACACGCGCGTTCTTACACACGCGCGCACACACACACACACACACACACACACACACACATACACTCTCGGCGTGGGACCGGGGAAGCGCGCGCACGGAAGGGGGGAAGAGCGACTCCTGCGGGTGCGAGCATAGCGCAGCCTACCGGACGAGCACACACACACACACACACACACACACACACACACACACACGTTGGTAGCTGTGGTTTATGAAATATGTGTATAGAAGTAATGCTTTTTATACTTTAAAAACTGTATATGCTATTGCCCTACACCAACCCTGAATCTATACCTACCCCTTACAGGAAACTTTATGCCTTTATATATATAAATACCTTTTGAATTATGTATATATATATATATATATATATATATATATATATATATATATATATATATATATATATATATATATATATATTCAAATACCTTGTCATACCCATGTCATTAATATATATATATATATATATATATATATATATATATATATATATATATATATATATATATATATGGATAGATAGATAGATATGGATAGATAAAGCTATACATATACATATATACTGTTTGCTATAATATAATACTACATTCTATAATACATTCATGTATTCATCTATACATTTTTATACATTCATTTTAGATTGTATTTTAAATAAACTATATTTCACATATGACATATGTCACACATTGTTTATATTTAGATTTTTGAATATTATATTTATATTTTTTCATTTTAAACTATTGCGTGTTGTCTTTTCCACGTGCTGCAGTTTAAGAGTTAGTTCGTGCATACATACGTATAGTTTTTCTGGTTTTCATTTTTAGTCGCCCTGACCCAAGCTTTCCCACCCACTCGTTTCGTTCTGCCTGTTTGCAGGCCATTTAGGTTTGGGCCAGCAAACAGACAAAACACTTTATTAATAAGACAGATCTGTGTTGTGCTACGCTGTATTTGAGAACAGCTGGACGTTGCAGTAGCAGTGATATATGGGTCAGCGCCGTAGAAGTGCACCGGCCCGCTCGTGCTGAAGCTGCTGAGTGTCAGAGTGATGATCGCCGGACGGCTACGGGCTCTTTTAGAAATGCACTGCCGTGTAATTAATGTAGCCATGATATAATGCACAAATCGATTTCCATTGTGCACCCCTGACTGCACGGGGGACAGGAGGGGCTATTTTTTCTGTCCCGCTGGTGTGCTGTTAGGCGGATATCCACTTATCATGCAGAGCTGACATCAAACGCACGAGGTGAGTGGGTGAGGGTCAGGTTTGCTATCTTTGTGGAGACCAAATGAGAGTGGCCGAAATAGCCTTCTTTGTATAGCTCTCAAGATGGAAACAGCTTCATAAAGGGATTAAATAATATCTTAATTAAAATCTAACAATGCCAAAAGGTTTCTTTAAGGTGTAGGCGTAAGGTTAGGATGTACTAATTATAATTAGCCTAATTTAAAAACAATACAAGCTGCAATAATGGACGGGAATAAACGTGTGTGTGTTGGAGAAATTAGGTGGAAAGTGGGATAAACGGACAGCTTTGCTTTTTGCATGTCAGGCACCTTTAGATAAGACTGCATTTGTTTCTAAGAAAAATACAGTAATATTGTAAAATAATGATTTAAAATAAGTGATATCTAAATTTTAAGCATCACTACTCCAATATTCAGTGTCACATAATCTTTTAGAAATCATTCTGATGTTCTGCTGCTCAAGAAATATATATTTTTATTGTTGTTATTTTTGCTGTTGCTAAAAACAATTGTGCTTGTTATATATATATATATATATATATATATATATATATATATATATACATACATACAAACAGTAGTTTTCATTGTTTTATACTTGATATATTTTTATGTATTACATTTTAGTTTTAGTTATTTTAGTAGCCTACATCAAGTTAAACTTAAATGAGAAATGCTGACAACTAAAGTAATGAAAGTTTAATTTTTTTTTTCATGTTTTAATTTTAGCTTATTTGCATGATATACGATATATATATAATGCCAAACGGTTTCTTTAAGGTGTAGGTGTAACGTTAAGATGTTTTAATTATAATTACACTAATTTAAAAATAATATAAGCCAATAAAGTGATTATAATGCAGACATACAAAAAAAAAAAGGTGTTCCAGAAAGCAGGTGTGGAGTGGCACCGATCGAAAGAGACAGATTTGCTTTTTGCACCTTCAGATTAGTGTGTGTGTGTTTGTGTGTGTGTTTGCTCATGTCTGAAGGACAAAGGGGGTGTAATGTGGAGGTCAGCGCCACCGGCCTACATGATGTTTATTACCACAAGATCTACGATTCCCCACCAACAGGCAGATGAACATCTATTTAATGGACGCAGAGCATCGATTACATGCAAACGCACGCAGAAAGTTCAGAAGCGTGGGCGTTAGTAAAGCAAAAAAACCAAACAACCGTTTTAGTGAAGTGCGCTTTTTTCTGATGGCAACCAGGCATATTGTTTTCCCAGCTATTTTATGCTTATTATTGATTTTTTTTTTTTTAGTCCATTTATGAAGGCTGCTGTTTTTATTATTAAGACATCTGTCTCGTGCAGAAGCAGCACGCGGTGCTGATGAACTCCTGATGTTAACGCTGCTCTGGAGCCGATCTGGATTTGACTGGCTGCCAATCTCTAGTGTACATACAGGCCTCGGAGACACATACAGCTCCTGAAGCTCAGAGCCGGTGACTCGGGGCTTCATACCACAATTACATTAGTGGTGAGGACAGAGACGTTCTGGTGAAAGGTGGACTGTTTTATTCTGCTGAGTGAAGCTTGTTTCCTTTGGTTTAGTTTATGGTCGGTATAGAGGCTTTGGTCCATGGAGAGGCTTTTGTACAGTATAGTATAGCCTATATATTTTGCTCGGCAAGGCTGCATTTATTTGGTGAAAAAATATTTTTACAATTTAAAAGAACTGTTTTCATATAATTTATCCCTGTGATGCAAAGCCGATTAGTAATTACATCATCACTCCAGTCTTCAGTGCTACATTATCCTTCAGAAGTAATTCTGACATGCTATTTAAAAAAGCAAAAAAAAATTTGCTACTTGTTTTTTTTTGTGAAACCAATTCAAAACATTTTTTTTTTATTCAAATAATAATTTATTTTAATTAGATATGTATATGTGTGCTATACACACTAGAGCTGCCAAACGATTAATCAAGAACACACATATTTATACACACATATATATATATATATATATATATATATATATATATATATATATATATATATATATATATATATATACATATGTGCATTGGAAAATATGTGTATATATATATACACATACATATATATATATATATATATATATATATATATATATATATATATATATATATATATATATATATATATATATATATATATATATATATATGTGCATTGGAAAATATGTGTATATATATATATATATATATATATATATATATATATATATATATATATATATATATACATATTTTCCAATGCAACTAGAGAGTAAATTTGCTACACTGAGTCATGGCTTTCAGTCCCAACAAATACACAAACTTAAAATGCAAGTCAGTTTGGATAAAAGTGTCAGTCAAAACCCAAAAAAGTACAATTCCTGTCTCATGTCACTTGTACATAGAGACTCTTCCTGCTACACTGCTACTAAAAATTGCTTATACTGGTAAAGCTGGACTGTTCTGAAAACAGACACATATTGAGAGTTTAAGCGTGACCGACTGAGAATGTTTGTGACATTTTCTCATTTAAGCTACGAAACTCAAGCCCCATTGACCAATCACAGCTTACAGTAACAGACCGTTACACTAATGGTCCAATGAGACGAGCCGAGCCGAGCCCTGGTGCTAGAAGACATAATTGCTTTTGTGGAGAATGATTGTTATTTTCAGTTACTCATGCAGAACCGTCAATGACCCTCTAGACAGCAGTTAAACCGAGATCTAGAGAACCCTAGACACAGAGTATAGCTCTTTAAACTGCCTCTTTTGCATGTGTGAGCGTGTCTGTAACGTAACACACGTGGCCCGTGCGTGGTAGAGAACCTGGATTATGGTGATTGAGTTAGTGTTTGGTGCTTCGGGACCCTCATTAGCTAGAATTCTTGACTGAAGAGAACAAAGAGTGCAGGATGAATGTTAGCTAGAAATGTATGTGACGAAGCAGCGCTTAGAAATTAACCGCTCATTTTTACTAGTTGACAGGTCATCCAGAAAAGTAGTCAGCGGGGATAAATGACTAGCTTATGTAAAAGACACATGAAACTTAGTTAATTAAGACATAAATGTAAAACTGCAATTTGCAAAAGACTTTCTTGTGACTTTTTAAAAGTCATTTTAGAGATGGCACGAATGCAAAAAAATGGCTTTATGATTTAGAATCGGACGTATTTGCTATTTTTTTAAACGGTCGTTTATGCAAATACAAAAAAAAAACTGTAGGCAAAACAAAAAAACGCAAAACTCAATTGCATTACATTAGTTGCAAGACTCATTTGAGCTGTTCATTCAGAAGTCAAACTACATGGTTGAGTACAGATAGTTGAATACTCAAAAGAATCGACTCATAAAGAGATTATGGGTTATGAAAGATTCATATTTTGGTTTGGCATGCATGCATGCCAATCATTGGACACATTTTCTTGCATTTTCTTATAAAATGCATTTATTTTCACTTTATTTGTTCAATGACTCCCAAACGATTCGCTCAACGATTATTTTTGCAAACCCCTGAAGTGATTGGCCGATTTCATTTAAAGCAGTGTTCGCGAGCTTTGAAAGCTGCACCTAGTGGCAAAAGAATAAGCGTTTTCCTTCAGAATCGACAGGAAAAGATCAAGTGGGCGGAAGATACGCTAATGATTCATTTTGACGTCAACATGAAAGGGACGTCAATAATAAGGTCAACAGAATCGAACATCATTTGCGCTGCATGTTTTTGAATCACTGCAAAGAATCGGCTCGTAAGAATCACTGGTTAAACTGAACGGTTTCCGGCCGCTCTCAAAACCCATCACCGCCATTTTAATGAAAACAGATTTGTTTTCTAATCGTCCATTTTACTCATTGTCAGCCGGGCCTTCTTATCAATTTCATTTCTTTAATTACCATATCTAGTGGTATGCTATAAAAAAAATAAGGGTAACCATGAACGGTGACAAAAAAGCTTTTGCTTATTTGGGAGACACAGCAGGCAAACGCACGCTAATGACTACATTGAGCTAATGATGAATGAGTCATTTTAATGCATGAGTCACGTGTTGATTCTGTAGCTGGCCTGACAGATTTGGTGAGTTCATTTAGAGGAGGATTAATCACACCGAATTAAATGTTTGAGCTCGTAAGCCTTTTGAACAATTCATAAGTTATTTCGTGAGTCAAACTACTGCCTGAGGCGGTTACGGGAGAAACCTACTATACTTATTGTAATCGTTTGAACCAGTTACTTGATTCAACGGTTTCGAAGCACTCGAAAACCCCGTAAGCGAAGAGCATCTACCGGTTAAAGTCGTGACATTCAATGACAACATGGTAAAAATAGGGTGTTTTTCAATGAAGGGTAAGTCGCTTTCCTGCCAGAACACACCCCCTCAGCCAGACTGAGCGCAAAAGAGCCTGCTGCATGACTGGATTTAATAGGGAAACATCACAAATGCGAGTAAAACAAATGATTGATAATTTGATGGTTTAAACTAAAGGTCGTTGGACTCGATATAGTGCTTCTTGCAACTTACCAAAGCCAGAAAATGTGCATGTGCCTGACTTTGATGCAGAGGAAATACATAAAGCAAATTTACCTGTGAACATTTTTTTAAATACTAAAAAGCTTGAACTAAGTGATCTAGTGAACTGTGTTATATAGTGTTGTTATACTGTATACACACACTCATACATACATACATATTATACATACATATATATGTGTGTGTGTGTATATATATATATATATATATATATATATACACACACACACACACACACACACACACATATATATATATATATATATATATATATATATATATATACACACACACACACACACACACACACACACACATATATATATATATATATATATATATATATATATATATATATATATATATATATATATATACACACACACACACACACACACATGTTTATACACACATATACACATATACATATACATAATTTTACTATAAAATTCAACATGTTGACATAAAATGCTAACTGCAAATCTGTGTTTTGCTGCCTGGAGTCCATTTGTACCTTTGAATTGCAGCAATACATTTTCTTCTCTTTTCTGTGGTTTACTCAAAAATATACCTCAGATTTCTTGTCAAATGCATTTGTCCAGTCAATCACAAAGCTCTTTCACGTTTTAGATGTGTTTTGTGTGTTCTTTGGCAGCATTTATGTTGCCAATTCAGTCTTTTGCCGCTCCGATTTTCAGGCTTTTTCGGAGGATGGAAAATTCTCCTCCACCTTCGCAATTTATTTATATTTTACCTGAGCAGTTTAAAAAACACCATACAAGCCATATTCAACGGCGCTTGCTTTATTAATATTCATAGTGAATGTCTTAAACTTTAATAACAGAGAAGGCAGCTGATGATGCTTTGAAGTGACGCTTGAGTGGTCAAGAACAACACAGTCGTACTCTTTTTCTTTCCTTGCATCCCTCCCTTACATCCCAAGGAGGTGGAGCTAAGACGCAAGCAAAGGTAGCGAGGAAAATAATGAGGAAAACAAAGAGGATGCACAAATAAGAAAGGAGAAGCGCACACAGTTCTATGGCATGTCAGAAATAACAAATAACCCGAATCAAATACGCGACCCACTTCTTTTCACATAATGCTACAAAACCACTGGCACGGACTAATTTTATTATGTTTTGGGAAGTTTGACAGATCCGAGTTTGGAAAAGAGCTTTACGAAAACTTTGAGTTTAACCCGAATAAACAACATGCGGGTTTAGAAGAAGACGAAGGTAAGTAAATAATGACCATTTTGATTTGGGGGGAACTATTCTTGACTTCTTCACAGCTTTCTGCGCATTTGTGATGTTTTCTTCTCACTGACTAAAAGAGAGTTCAATTAGAGAGAGCAATAACATCCTCATATCAAACACCGACAAACTTCACTCTTAGATACTGTATATGAGTTCAGATATTTGGATTTATTTTAGGAAGTATGTTTTTTAGAATAAAAACTCCAAGGCAGAGCCTGTGATGTTAAAACTAATGTTTTTTTTTTGTAAGCTTAACTTGCTAGGCAGACTTAATAACCACAGATAATCCTTTACTCCTTTAGCTGGTCTAGTGGTGTGGATCGTACTGTTTTGAAGACGACATCTGATCTTTGAGATTGGATTATATCTCAGGAAGTGGAGTCTATTGGACTGAGCTGTATTGGTGTCTCTTATCCGATTGGTGAAGTCGGATATCAGGCCATTATTCCTGTCTCTTCCCTCTTTCCGGCTTCTGATACTAAATCGAGTTTTGAGGGTGAGACACACACACACGCACATGGTTAAAGATAGTTTCCGACTTGGTCTCAATTACTGTATTATATTTTAATGGCCGGACGATCTATGTCTTATATAAGAGATGTCGCAATAACACAATTTTAAAGGAACGGTTCACCCGAAAGTTTGCTGGGAACGTACTCAACCTCAGCCCATCAAAACTTTAGAGTTTGTTCGATAGCAAAACAGATTTGGAGGAATTTATCATTGCATCACTTGTCAATCAGTGAATGGGTGCCGTCAAAATGAGAGGCCAAACAGCTGATAAAAACATCACAATAATACACAAGTCATCCACACCACTCCAATCTATACATGCCAAGAAAAACGAAAAAGTCCTATCTTGAAAATGCCAGTCCACCAAAATATCAATCAGTGCATATTTCTCGCCTCATGCAGTGACTTTTTCACTGGAGGAAACAATATTAAAATGAAAAACATATTAATGATGTATTTGTTTCCTTCAAGCTTGTATTAAGTACTTGGTAGTAGCCGTTTACTTAAATAAAACTTAACTTTAGCTTCTTCTAAATACATGTGAAAATAAAATACATGTGATAACTTTCTAATTGCATTAAAATTACAGAATATTGCACAAGCATAAGCTATTTAAAATAAAGCGTATGAAGACGCTGTGTGTATACTATACTGTACACATTATCTAGCTGCACCTGTTAGATTTAACCCATTGGTGCACAGCTTAAATACATCTAATTCCTTTCTTATTACATTACAATTACAGAGTATTACACAGACATAAGCTACTTAAAATAAAGTTTGTACTTAAGTGTAAGTAGCTGTGTAACAGACTCGGCCCGTTACATGCAACATGCAACTTCCTGCAACATTTACATAACTACAAAGTGTAAATACAGACTGTTACATTACTCAGTTGCATTATAAGCACAATGGCTACTACTAAATAACTAATCGGGGTAATTACTTTGTATTATGACACCATAAAAAAAAAGTGTTACTGATCTTCTCTTCACGTGATAATAATTGATGCACTCTAGTCATATGGATTATTTTTATCAGCTGTTTGGACTTCGATTGCGACGGCACCCATTCACCGCAGAGGATCCATTAGCGAGCAAGTGACCAAATCAAGTTTCTCCGATTTTTTTAATAAAGAAACAAGCTCATCAACACCTGGGAATGAGAGGATGTTCAGCAAATGTCCATTTTTGAGTGAGCCACTGCTAAGAATAAAACTTTGGCGTTTTGCGACTGTTAGTAACTAACTCATTCATCAAACCATTCCATGGTGCTTCAAAATAAACACGTCTACACAAACTCACACGTACGGCCCTGTTTTGTTTTTAGCTTTGTTTGGTTCTTAAACACGACGTTCCTTTAAAACGCATCCAAAGACCACAATCCCAGTTTGACGCGAGTGAGATAAACGAGGTAATGCGGTAAGAGTGTTTAGCTTCCAAAAGAAAAACACAACACGCACAGTGCAGGTATGCTCATTCGTATGTGCAGTCAAAATGCATGCATATTTTACCAAAACACTTTTTACATGCAGCTTGAGTCGTTGTGATCGATAAATCAAACATAAACAATCTGACTGGATGCACGCGCTTGTACGTAAAAACCGGATAAAGCAGAAGAAATATGAGATCTTACACAATTTTGTGGAATAAATAAGCAGATGTGTGACGTTTTGAGATTCATGTTTAATTATAAATGAATGCAAAAGGGAAACATTTCCACTCGGACGTTTGGAAAGCATACATGTGTGTTTGCATGATTGGACCACACACGCACACCAACATACGCGGACTAATACAATCAAGATGGGCGAGACATTGGCAGCGTTTCTGGCGGGGACTGGCTGACGTTTCCAGCTAATTAAATCATTCTTCTAACATTTTTTAAGAGGCTAATTTTGAATAGCCGATTAAGTGGGAATTTTTCTAATTAAAACACACAAATAAACCCATCTCGGAGCTCAGGGGAGACATGAACAGAGTTTGTCGAATAAAACGCGGTGTTAATGGGAATTCCAGCTTAAGATTTTTTATTTTTGCACAGCTATTTATATACCGGTGGGCGTGAGCGTATTTCGCTACCCGTGCGCAAGGCAAATACATGTACGCGTGGTTCAAAGAGTCAGAAATAATGCGAGCGTCTTTTAATAAAGCCACTAAGCAGAGCCTTTGGTTAGAAGATGAGACTGTGAGATAAATAGACACAGACGACATTAGAAGCAGAGCGAGAGCGAGAAATGTAGTACTGATTCAAGCGATCGTTTTATCACTGACATATATTAATGCAAATAACCGCATTTTGGGAGATAAATGAGCAGAAATGCATATCTCGCTGAGAGGAGAATGCGTCAACTCTTCAATCACAGCTTATAGAAGGAAGATGAGAGTCAAAAATAGACCGACACAGACCACATGTGAGATACAACCAGACAGATTGAGCCGTCAGGCGGCACAGAGGCCTTGTTATGCATGACAACCACCAAATGAAATGTTGAAGCACTTTAGTGTTAAATATTACAAGAGTTATGCCCCAAAGTGATGGAAGGGGGTGGGGGTTATATTAAACTTGTGTAGCGTTTTGTCCTCCTCAAGTCCTTTTCTAATGCTATGCTAGGTTTCTTGCACAGAATGCACTCTCAGAACTTAGAATTAACCCGACTGTTTTTTTCTACCGAACCTTTAAGACAATATGTATACGACCTCTGTAAAGATTGGTTAACCTCAGCACCACAGTAGTTCACCAAAAAGGCAATTTATTCGGAGACGAGCGGTCCGGAGAAACGCATTGTGCTGGAGCAAGTGTGACAGGGAAGATGGATTGCTGTCACTCCAACTTGTGGACTTGCGAACCGTTCCCCAAACCACCTTTTTAAAGCAACGCAGTTATTCCTTTTAAAAGCTGATGTACTGACTGATCGATTTGATTTCAAACCAGCAATGAACTCCGTCGCAGCTTCACTCGAAGCTAATCACGCACTAATATCACTGTTAACGTGACTTGGACATGTCTGCTAGGGCGTTATAAATGTGACTACACAAAAGGTAAATGCTGGGATAATTATAGTAATTTAACAAAGATATATAAAGGAAGTAATGTGAAGACAAGGATTAGTCTGATTCTTTAAACACCTCATATGTAGCGCAATTGTGGTAGACGTCAGTTTCACGTCTAATGATGAATCACGAAATTATGCTAGAGTGCTAGAGTAGTAATTTGACAGATTTTTCTCAGTTTCTTGAATTCCAGAATACAAACCACTTCACACCAACCAACCAGACAATTCTGTTGTGCATTTTCAATTGTCATAGTGAAAAATTCTACTTCAATTCTACTAAGTATACTTCCAATACATTTAATACATTTACTTAATACTGAGTAGTACATTTCCAAAGTTTAATAAGGATTTAAAATATATTTAATACACGGAATTGAAACCGCGTTCACACCAACCAGCTAAAGTGATGTCAAACTGAATCAAAAGCTTTCGTGAAAGTCAGATTTAAAATGATACAGTAAACTGACAGTTGATATGTTTTATAATATTTATAAGTTTAGATTATTTAAATTACATTTAATAAATGTTAAATATGTATGTTTAAGATTGGAATTGAAATCGCTTTCACACCAAACAATCAAAGCAAATTGTGATGTCAAATGTAGTCAAAACAGTGAAACTCAGAGTAGTAAATTGACAGAATATTATTTTCTAATGTAGTAAATAGTTAAAATATATAGTTCATATATTTATGTAAGAATGACATTGAAATCGCTTTCACACCAACCAATGAAAGCTAATTCTGATGTCAAATGAAATCAATAGCATTAAACTCAGATTTATGTCTGAGCTTCAAATTCACAGATTTAGTTTTATTCTTTTAAGTTTAAAATATGTTTATAATATATTCAATATAATTCATACACATTTAATATAATTTTTTTGTGAATTTTGTTCAAGATAGGAACTGAAACCTCTTTCACACTAAGCAACTGAAGTGAATTCTGATGTCAAACGGACTTAACATTTTAAAACTCAGTGACAAAATTATTGTAAACAAAGTTTAATAAATATGTATTATATATTAAACGTGTTCCATACATATAAAATATATGTGTTTAGGAATTGAACTAAAACTGCTTTCACACCAACCAACCAAAGTGAATTCTGATGTCAGTAGGAATGAGCCACAAAATTTTATCTGAGTAGTTAACTGATTTACTCATTTTTAATATATGAAATATATATACTTAATGGAATTGAAACCACGTTCACATCCGCCAACCAAAGTGGATTCTCATGTCAGATAGTCTCCAAAGCTCTAGTATGAAACTCAAGTCTTTTTTTTTTCCAAGAGAGCATTGAAAGTCCAGTTTTCTTTGGCATGTTTTCTTTAAAAGTTTCATTCTTAATTGCATCAAAGCAGTATTGCATATGGCACCCTCACAGCAGCAGGTTATAACATATGCCTAGGAGTACAGCAGAAAGCAGATTTCCCTAATTTGCAGCTTCACAAAGATCTTCATTTCCAGCTATATCAGCCAGCTAAACGTGGCCTTCATCCAGCTGGGTAAACAACTTCCCACAAAAAATTATAATCACTCAAAATTTTGTTGACAGGTTTAAAACTAGCTTGTCAACTCATTATCAAATGGCTTGCTGCTTTAAGCTGCCTCACAAACGAATTATGCAGATGACTTTGAGCGATTCCCCCAGACGCCGAGCCAACCGCTTATGCAGGTGCTGTAAATTAGCAGAATAACGTAATCACAATTCACAGACCATGTGAATCTGCGCATTAGATCATTTAATCGACATTTAATTTTTTTATTGCTACAATCTGTTGCGCGTTTAAGCCTGTTCTACACAAATACGTCAAGAGTTGGGCTTGATTGCGGCTCATTTAGGCGGCCGTGGTCAATAGGTCAGTGTTTAGATTAAGAAAATGACTCACAAACACAATGCAGCATCAGCCTTCTTCACCCTGTCTGGCAAATCCAAAGTTGCATTAACGGAGAAGTGTGTGAGTGGAGAGAATGATGATGTTGGTGAGAAAGAAAGCAGGCATATCTCGCTCGCCCCGATGCGGCCTACATTGTCAATTATAGTGCAAAAAATGTCATGTTGCATTCACTTATAGATTCTGTCAGCATATGGGTGACATTTGAGTCGGTGCAGAGCGGATTTGGCAAGAAATTTTTATGTATTAACTTAGATTTCAGTATTATATTTATTCGATTTTGTGTTAGATTCAGTCTAGTACTAGGCTTAAGCCTTGTCTGTAAAACTGGAGGGAAAAATTAAAGTCCTTGTGCTAAATTAAAGACATTAACAATGCTACAAAAGCATTCTAATTCAAATAACTGTTGTTTTAAATGTTTTATTTGTCAAAGAATCCTAGAATCAATAGGATCCCACAATAAATAGATTGCAGCACAACTATTTTCAACACTGATAATAATAATAATAATAATAATAATAATAAAAATATTTTTGCGATGCAGATCAGTGCATTACAATGATTGTAATATGTGTTACACTGAAGATTCGAATTTGGCTACATTAATAAATTGCATTTTGCATTAAAACAGTAAAAAGTTCTTTTAAAATGTCACAATTGAAGTTCTTCTTTTTACAGTTTTTACTGTATTTGGGGTATTTCCGAGACAAAAAAATGTTATAACTGAACTAGCTCTGCGACTAGTTCATGCTGTGTGGCAGCCATATACACCAAAAAAAAGTAGTGAATGCAACCCCTGATCCAGATCTATATTGCATTAGCCACAAGCTTGAAAAGACTCCATTTAGTCAAATTCTCAGCCAACCAGCAGCCGTCAAATACGCTTCTGCCTATTGCATCTGACAGGCCGCGTTTTCATTGGCTGCCATTCAGTTCAGTCGTTCGCAATACCTTGATGTCAAGCCTCCCTGCAGCATTTATCTGTCAGCGCACCTCAGTCCTCAGACATTCGCGGTTATCAAATCCGCAACTTCTGAGGCTTTGAAAATCTGCGCAATCTGAGAAATCCGACGAACGAAAACAATCGAGAGGCTCTTTGAAATCCTGGCCAGACCCGTGAGCCGCGCGCCATATATTAAAAGCGTACAGTTTGAGGCGCTTCTCCCGCCGATATCTGATTCAATTCCACGGATTTTATTCACCGTCAGACGGCGAGATTCTCAGGAGAGGATTGTGTGAAGTGGCCGTTTTGCAAAACGGTCTAATGAGAGATTCCTCCGCCTCCTCGCTGTGACACAGACGGTGACCCCTCCGTCATTATGATTATCGGTTGAAGTCAGAAATGCTCTTGGGGAGCGGAGACAGGGAAGGTGACGGTAGGTTTGGGGGAAGGGGGTTACATTTTCCTTTAATATTTAGACACAGCTCAGCATCGGCTCACTTTATTACAGGAATGTACTCCGCTCTTTCTCTCTTTTGATCATTTGCGCTGCTTCTCCTTTTCTCTCTCGCCGCTTTTCCCACGATCCCTCAGCTCATTCCGCTGCTAAAGGAGTTTTTGCCGCTAATTAGATTTTATTTACTTTCTTTAGCTTCGAGTTTCCCTTTCTTCTCCTTACGACGATCACCAACACCTGCCGCGACGCACAGACTGACGTCGCCCGCGCGAAACTCACGCATCTATCTAAAAATAAGACCATATGCACTCTCTCAAACGCTCGCACTTCAGAGTTTCGTTTGTTCGGAGGCCAGAAATGCACTCTGCGCAAGTACGCAAACACAGATGCGAAATTTTGGGACACGTTGAAAGCGTATTGTGCATACGTGCATGGGTAACAGAAATGAAAAATGATACACAACACAAATAAACAACTCACTTCAAAGTTGAGAGCGCATTTGCGTTTGGCCATATCTCCGCGAACTTACACTAGCGGTGACATTTTAAAAGTCAGAAGGGTCTAATGCTGTTTCGGACCCCATTGATTTTCCATGAATGGGCTGTTGTTCAGTAACGGCTTTGAAATGGTGAGGGTGAGCACACGTTCATGTAATTTTATGGTTATGCATGCTGAATTTAAAACAAATTATGCAATTTTTTTTATACTCATTTCAACTATTTTTGCTTAAAGCAATACCTCACCCAAAAACATTTTTTGAAAGGTCAGTCACGCCCTAGGCGTCCACCTTGTTAATTTATCAGAACAGATTTTGGGAAAGTTAGTATTGTAATACTTACTCACTAGTGGATCCTCTGCAGTGAATGGGTGCCGTCAGAATGAGAGCCCAAACAGCTGATCAAAACACAATTATAATCCATATTCACCAAAATCCACCAATGTTTCCACTAATAAGCAGCATATTTCTCTAATAATTCAGATGAGATGACTTTTTCACCCAACGAAGCAATATTACGGAATACGGACTGGTATTTCACTTGGAAGCAGTGGTCTTAATGCTGGACTGTTTCCTACAAATACGCAGCTTTTCATTTCACAAGACTCTCATTTTGACGGCACCCATTGGGCACCTTTTTCGAAATCTGTTCAGACGAACAAACAAACTCATCTGCATCTTGGATGGCCCTGATGGTAAGCGAATTTTCAACAAATTTGCATTTTTGGCTGAACCATTCCTTTAATTAGGTGGAAGTTTTTTGTTATGGCTAGCATCACCAAGGCCACAGCGTTGATTCACAGCTGACGCGTAAACTATTAAAATGTGTCTTGAACTCAAGTTGTTTCGGGTAAAAACGTCTGGCAAATGTGCAAACGCACTGTCTTAAATAGCGGTCTAATCTCTCCACAGGTCTCAGGGAAAAGTCTCTTTGTCCAGACAGCAGTGTGTGCGCGCGTTGTGTGTGTGTGCTTCAGTCTGGAGGGGTGAAAGAGTTGCAGTCTGCCCTTCTGCTGTCCGTTTATCATGCCAAGATCAGACATGCCACCTCACTCACACACAGCGGCACGGGGGAGACACGCTAACTAATGAGGTCAGAGCTTTGAGCTCGCAGACACAAGGTGCCCAAACACCAACACATCCAGCAGGCAGCTGGAACACACACCGGCGTTTGGTTTTCTGTCATAGTGTGACATTCCATCGATTAAATGTCGAGCTAAAGAGACGCTTTTTGTCGAATTTGGACTAAAACATTATTTCGTATGTTTATTAAACTCTTTGTGGGTACTATTGGATGACGAATATTATTATTTTTACTGTATTTTTAATAAAAAAGATGCTTTGTTGAGCATAAGAGAGTATGGTGGTGTCGGCTGATTGACATAAATATCCTCTTTCTCTTACAAAAATATAAATAGTAACCGATCATTAAGGAATAGAATTCAAATATAATCTATATATAATATATCTATATAAATTTTTTTTTTTAATGGATTTTCCAACATAGGGGGTTCCCAAGTGGAGGTTTTCACAGATTCAGCACATTTCTCGAGACAAATTGGTCCCTAAAGTATAGTGAAGTAAACCGACACACACACACACACACACACACACACACACACACACCTCACTCGAGGCTCTCTGCTGTTCCACACTGTACTGTTCGCGAGGCACCTGCAGGGGATTTCTCCAGGACTCCCTCCAAGTCTGCCTCATCTCCTGTTCTCTCTCGATGCTCCCTTCTTTTCCCCTCAACATCCGTCTGCTCACTCAGCTAAATCCTTCTAAAATTACTCTGCTACAGCTCCACTCCAGGTTTTCCGCTCCTTTCCCGGCTCACTCACGGAATCTGCAGCATTCTGAGTAGAATTTTCCAGAGAATTTGAACGGCTGTTGTTCTACACGTGCTCAACCTCAACAGCATGTTTGTTTATTAGATAGTTTAACTAATTTGATGATGCTTCCACCTTCCCTGTGCTGTCAGCTCCTGGCAGATTACTGCCTCACTATTTAGTCTGTTTTACTAGTATTGACTCTATGCTCAATTTTTATTGTTATTGACTCTATTGTAACTATTACAAATCGTTAGTCACTCATTCTCTGGGTTTGGCGCGTCAAGCTGCAGCTTGTCATATTTAAAGCATTATACGGTATATTACAAGCACGCAATTGTTTTATTGAATATATTACACTTGGAAGTGTTCTTATGAAAAATGGACTCGGGTCAGGTTTTAACACCTTAACGAGGGATCTGTTTCTAACAAACATGCAGCTTTTCACTTCACGAGAAGTTAATTGATGGCCTGGAGTCAGGTCGAGTACTCGTGGATTATTTTTATCAGCTCTCATTCTGATCCATTGGTGAGCGAGTGACGTAATGCTATATTTCACCATCTGTTCTATTGAAGAAACAAGTTCATCAACATCAGGGATGGCCTGAGGGTCCAGTGTTCGTCAGTTTTTAATTTTTGGGTGAACTATTCCTTTAACGCAAACTTGAGGGCTGTCTCTCTGTTCTGCATCAAATCAAAAGCAAACAGAATTAAATGCCGCGTCGTACACAACGTTTCACATAATGTTTTAAGTGGAAAAAAGCTGAATAATTCATATGTTACAGTGCTAACTGAACGAACTAAGAGTGAAAGTAAAACACAGATGCTCTCATTTTTAAAAACCTGCTCCTCTTTCCAGGCAAAATTTCTCAAGTCTTCATTTTTCTTCCACTGTACGCACTCTGCAATTTTCAGCTGTACCTTTTATGCTACAATCAGAAGTCTCCTTCCTCTCGCTTTTTCTCCTTCACACTCCTCCACGCGCCTCCCATCCCCCCCATATCTTCCTCTATCCATTTCAATATCAGTCTGACCCCTCTTAACCTCAACACCCTCTTTCCCTCTCCATCTTGTTCTTTCTCTCTCTCTTTCATCCCCTGAGATCTGAAATTCTCGCACATCAAGCTTTCTGGAAGTGAAATGTCTTCCTCACATTCATTGTCAGCATTATGGGTAACGAAATCCGTACTCTCGTTTGCCATGCCATATTTCATTTCATACTTTATCCCCCAGTCCTCTCTCAGAGTGTGGTCCTGCATTCAGCGTGTCTATATGAGCATCTCTGTGTAAGGCCTGTTTCAGACCAAGCACGTATTTAATTTGTGCTCAAAACCCAAAACTTTGGAGTTGGAATTTTAGTTTAAAAGAAAGGAATCGTTTTTTTATTCAGCAAGGCTGCATTAAACAGATTCAAAATGACAGTAAAGCGTTTATAATCTTACCAATGGTTTCTGTCTCAAATAAATGCTGCTCGTTTGAACTTTGTGTTCATCAAACAATCCTGAAAAATGCATCACGGTTCCAAGAAACGAATGTTTCTTGAGCAGCAAATCGGCTAGAATGATTTCTGACGAATCTTGTGACACTGGAGATGGACTAATGATCACAGGAATAAATTTACACTGTAATATAATATAATAAAATATAATATAATAGAAAACAGTAATTTTTAATTGTAATAATATTTTGTAATTTTACAGTTTTTACTGTGTATTTTTGTGTATATATATATATATATATATATATATATATATATATATATATAAAGCCTTGGAGTTTGTAGCTTTCACATGATAACTCACCTTCTTGTATATGAAATTTCATCTAATTAAATTTGAAATAATATATGCACTCTTTAATAGTCAACATAACAACCCAACATCAGATTGCATTCTGTATAAAGTCAAATTTAAGCAATATGAGGAAAAGATGAAGAAAAGTACCCAATGCATTTGAAATTTGCACGTGTACGATATAATACAGTGTCCAGTGACCAAATCTGTGCAATGCGCCATAATCAACCATTACCCATAACCCCTTGCGCAAGAAAGGATAGTTATCTTTTGACTTTCCGATGCTCACGCATTGCCATACTCAAGAGGATTCAATTTTGCATCCTCAGTGAAGTACTTTTAGCGTGGAGCAGCAGTGTGTGATTCGCGTTTCTAAAGTTTGAAGCCTCGCTTTTCTCTCCTGCACTTTCCTGTTCTAATGGGCAGTCAAACGCTCCTCACACAAGCTCAGGGCGACACTATCAGACGGGGCTCTCCGGGAGATGGCTGTGGGTATGTGTGTGTGTTGAGAGGTCCCCAGGGAAGATGATAGCAGGCTCTTAAGTGAATGGCTTTTCTGATGGCGGAAGTGTTCGATAACTCTCCACAAGCCGAAAATCTCCGCGCCTCCCACCACAAAACACAACCAGCTCAGAGCGGAAATATACTTTAATATACTCTATATTGTCTCACAGTGGTTTCACTGTGAATTTACTGAGCTTTGATGCAGATTTACGGTTATTTAGAGCTGCGTGTTGTGTATTTCAAGAAGTTGGTATTTTATGACGAATATTGGGTACGACTTCAGGCATATTAGCGCTCTAGAAAATGTTTTATTCTACGTCCAGACAGTTTTAGTGGTTAAATTATTATGGTTATTACGGATGACACATGCCTTCACTGCGGTACCGGTGAAAGACGTGATGATGCTTGTTTCAGTAAGAAGTCCACGTCCACTCCAAATCATATTGACTGGTTTAATCGACAGGACTAAAATGTTTAAAGGGATATTAAACAGGTGTCTGCACTAAATGGAAGAATATTTAAGACCAATTAAGAAAAAGTTAATGAAGAAATTGAACATGATTCAGCTCGATACGGTTATCATTTTCATATTTCCACACTTGACCAACTAAAACTCTGAGTATTTTAATTTCTTTTTATGAACAGTGTATTAGTGATATGTGCCTATAGGCAGGTGGTCTCAGCCAAGGAACTTGGTCTAAACCTCTGATGCATACGGCACACAACAAGTGGAAACACTTCAGGAGTTTGCATTCTTTTTCGCGTTCCATCTGAAAACGGAGACGCCAAACTCCCTCACGAAAGAAGAAGGCTGTCGTGTTTACAACTGTGAGGACAAGTCAAAATCAAAATCAACTAAACACTGGATTTACAAAGGTATGTGAAATATTTAAAGTTTGCAGCGTGTAATCTTGAAAATAGTGTTTTTTTGTTATTGTCCCGACATTTCCACGCACCGAAACATGCTAAAAGTAAACAAACCGCCATTGCCTGTTTGACACGTCAGATAAAAAGCTTCATGGGCAGGGCTTGGCCAATGAAAGCCGCCTTAGATAGCAGGCCTTCAGTCTGGCTATGTGAGACTGGGTGCACAGCGGATCACGCTGGATTCAATCCTAGGACTTAACCCCAAAATGTTTTTTTTTTTACTTTTTCCAGTTCCACATTTGGTGTTGCCAATCAAAAATGTCCATCCCACAAAATTTGCTCATAAATGTTTTATTATGCTATATTATTACCAAATATTGGAGCTTTTTAAGCGAACAAAAGCATTATTTGTGAATGTTTTTGGCAATCGTGATCGGCCGGTTAAAAAGACTTGCATTCGCAATTTTTTGCTAATGATATATTTAAAGAGCGCAATGGTAATATGCACCAACATCTCACATGCATTCTGCTTAATACAAAGCAATTCATTTTGATTCATTTCTCATAGCCTTTCAAAGGGTTAGTTTACCCATAAATGAAAAGGATGGAATTAATTACCCTATTAACTCAAACCCAAGTTCTTTGTTCATCTTTGGAGCACAAATGAAGATATTTTTGATGAAATCAGAGTGCGTATCGTTGCATTGTGAAAGGCTGCTCTCTAAAATGGTGGAAGACGTAAGTGAGGGGAGAAGAATAACCCTTTGAGAATCTTTGCACATTTGCACTGGAAAACTACAAAAAAAAACTGACGAGGAACAATTTTGTCAGTGTTATGATTTTGCATAAGCTCATTTGGGCGACTTGCAACACACTAGAATGCAGATAATAGCTACAGATTATGACACACAAACCTCCCATTTTGATGTAATAAGCATTTGAATTCACATTGTTACCAGTCTGAAAACATTTAAAATAATTACTGTTCACGCATACACAGCTAGGCTCTAAAAAAAGCTTCACAGTCTCGGAAATAAAGAGAAATTCTTCCACAAATGACGCCGCAGAGACCCTAAACTCATTTAATGTAAAATACATCTCACATTCTCTCTTTTCTTCCCTTGCATTCTTCTCCCCGGCGATCATCAGTCTTTCTCTCTGCTTTGTGTCTTTCCTCTCTCTCTTTCCTGTTCTTTCTTTCTCTAAGTGTATGATTGCAGTGGACCCATGCTGAAAAGTCACATTACCCACGATGCCATGCTGGGAACATTCTGGGTCTGATAATTCACACGCTGTGAGTAAACAGTCTTTGTGTGTGCGTCCTAGAGAAGGAGATATAGGCCATTTTAGAAGGTTATGGATGATTATATGTTTAACCACAGTAGGGTACAAGTCTTGGAGCTGCCGCGCACACACGCACGGCAGTGCAGATATTCCCTCTGCACTTGTGCTTCACACTGCGTGAGAGGAATTCTCACGGGGATCATAATGAGAGTGAAGGGAATGCTGGGAATGAACCTAAATCCCTCGGTTTATCACACGCCGCACCCTCTGAACATAATGTATGTGGCTGTGTGCTTCTGACAGACTTCAGAGAGCTGAGGTTAGTGTGCTTGCAAGCATTTCTCCTCCAGCTGGACGAACAAAACACCAGCATTGTGTGTGAGCTGAAAACAGTATGTACTAGCACAGGTTAGAAGATTGCACTTTTAACTGTATTGTTTCATTGCAAGTAAGTTTAATTAAATACAATTCGCATTCACCCTACACTTAAAATGATGCACTGTATTAAAATAAATTAATTTTGCATATGCATATATAATTATTATATTTTCTGTGTTTATTTTTTAGGCCAAAACGTATTATGAGAAAATACCTAATCATATAATTTATTATTATTATAACTAGTAATAATAACAGTGCAAAGTTTTCATATATGCTGTTAAATAAAGCAATAAAGTAATAAAACATTTGATTTATTTATTGACAAATTACAATTACAATAATTACGTATTGTATTATTGCATTAAAATAAACTTCCCATTGAAATAAATAAATAAAAATTGAAAGTGGGTGGCAAAACTGAAAAATGGTACCCATATAAATATAAATATAATTATTTAAAAAATGAATAAATAAATGAATAAATAAATAAATAAATAAATAATGCCACTCACTGAACACATACATATATATATATATATATATATATATATATATATATATATATATATATATATATATATATATATATATATATATATATGCACATGTTTTTTTTGTATGGGCTTTCAGTGAGTGGCAAAACTAGACAACTCTTATTATAATCAATGAAGGCGTCTCCACTGCATGTATGCCACATTGTTGATTATAATAGCAGGGATGTAATTTTGTTGCATCACCACTGGCAGTGAGATGCAGACATGATTTCCACTTCAAACACACACACACACACACACACACACACACACACACACACACACTCATAACCCTCGGCTTCTGAAGATTTCTCTCACCTCAACCCAAATAATGTGAATTTAATAGAACCCATAATGTGGGTCAGAATCAAATCACTGGTTATTAATGTAATTGAATCTCACGCCGAGATACAGCAGAGATGCCATGAAACCAGAGGAGACATTTCATCCATTTAAATAATTAAAACTTCATATTAATGACACTGTCAGGGCGTCGTGAGTGTGTGAGAGCAGGAGTGTGTGTCTGTGTACGTGTCTGTGAAATAAGAAGATATTATTGTGTATAGGTAAGATTTAGTTGTCTGTCACCTTTCATTCTTGTCTTTTTTAATATCAAGGCTTGTCTCTCTCTCCATCGCTCCCTCTCAATCTTGTCTGCTGGTAATATATTTCATCCCTACTTCATTTAATTCTTTATCAGAAGAATTTCTCTGAGGTTCAAGCTGATATTATTCTGGTACACTGATATCGACATCTGCGATATTTGATTTTAAATATTCACAACCATTTGTGCAACACAGTTTGAACTTTTTAAGAAACATTCAGTCTCGCAAAGACCAGAAAACACAACTCGGCATGAATCATAAATGCATTTCTGAACAGAAGGTGTTTATACAAAAATAAAAGTGTGTTCAATTGTAGTCCGTTTATTGTAGGATATTAATATTGAAGACTATTTTAATTTTAATGACCAAAAAAGTGTCTGTGTCCCAGATTTTCCCAGTTTTACCCAAACTAAAATCTTGACGCCATTTAGATGATTATTTTAAGAAGCCATTCCAAATCAGTGTAATGTATGCAATACTGTTTATTCAGTATTTACATCATTTCATTGAAAAGTGACAATGAAGACTTTTATAACGTACTTCAAATTTATGCTGTTTTTAAGATTTCTTTTTATCAAAAATGTAAGAAAAAAAAAATTTCCACAAAAATATGAACCGTCATATCTGGTTTTAACAATAATAATATTAATGTATCTTGAGCAGTAAATGTAAAGGATCATGTGACACTGAAGACGATGCTAAAAATTCTGCTCTGAGCCCAGGAATAAATTACATTTCAAAATATATTAAAATAAAAAGCGGTTATTTGAAATTTGTGTAATATTTGACATTTTTAATGTGTTTCTGCTGTATTTTTGATCAAATAAATGCAGCTTCATGAGTAAAAAAAAGTTACTTACTAAACTAGTGTTTGTGTGTGTTTATGCATATTATGTATATTATGATATTTTGTCCTAATATAATTAGCATCTGTTGACTGACAACTGGTTTTAGGTTAAATCTGTAACTCTTTGTCTTTTAGCTTAATATTTATTTAATGTTTATCAGTTATTTTGGTTATTGGAAAAAAAATTGCAAATTGCATTCAGACCATGTTTCGGAGAGCAACAAATGTTTATAAACTATATGTCCAACAACGCATCGAGTAACGTCTAGTTTGACCGCCTGAAGAAGACATTAAGCACTGATAATGAATAAAAAATGCATGTCGTAGGCCTGTAAACACTGAATATCGTCGAGTCTTATATTTGGGCTTCAGCATCAGAACATTTTGACTCTCTGAGATTTGGATATCTGTCCGTCCAACATCGCTCCAAACGGTTTGGAATGATTTGTTTGGTAAACCAATTTGTGAAATGGAACGCCGGGTCAGACTTTTGGAGAGCAGGTTTGTTGTTTTAGGCTTGTGTTTAAATGAGTTTGCCTCCGACAGCTGTTCCTCGTGGCTCGTGTTCCTTTTGATCCGGGAGCGCCTGGATTTGTCTGATTGGAAAGGGAACATGATGGTCCAAACTGATTAATTCCTCTACTCCAGTCTGGACTGGGATGTGGGCATGCTTTATCAAAGCAGAAGCTGCACGGGAGCCGCTACGAGAGCGAGCGAGCGTGCGTGAGAGTGTGTGTGTGTGTGTGTGTGTGTGTGTGTGTGTGTCGCTCTCGAGCCTGAAGGCATTGTTAGGATACATCAGGAAGAGGTAGAGGGAACACCGCTGGCACCTGTGCCGTAAAATGTGTAGATGTAAATAAATTAAGAAAACGACAAAAGAACTAACAGGTCTCAGGGTCGGTGCGGGAATTCAACCGTGCAAAAGCGTGAGTTGAATAGTCAAGGCCATCTGATGAAGATCATGCGTGCGCTCAGGAGATGCTTTATGCTCAACGTACGTCTTTATACGTGTTTATATGTGCTATCGGGGGTCATGCGTTATGTGCTGAGCTCCTAAATGAAAGCGCAAAAGCGAAAAAGAGACAGATTTGCGTAACAGATGAAGAGAACTGGAAGTTCTTCATTTCTTCAGGCCAGTTGGAAGCATAGACAGCAAGGCATTTTTTGTCATGCTGGTTTCCATTGACTTCTTTTATTTTTACACTGAGCTAATGGTACTTTGGTAACACTTTACAGGGGTTTTATATGCTAGAGTCGCTGGTCTTTATCGCAAAAAGCACTTGTATCAGGTCTTATGGCATCATAAAGGAGGTTATTTTTATGGTAATGATCATCTGGATGAACATTATCTGGCATATTGAATGGCTGCTTAATAAATAAATAAATACATGTTTTTGTAATATTGATTCAAGCTTCAGTGATTGTATTATTTTACTTTTAGAGACTGCAGAGTGAACACAAGCGCGATTATGTTGGAACACATGTTTCTGGGATAATTGGCGAGTTATACAGTGTTGCCATGGGCAACGATCATTATTCACAAATACAACGGCACAACTGACTAATCAGAATAAATAATGCTTTTGCAGCATTTATTAATCTTGATCATTTCTGCATGAACTAATACATTTTAAAGGAATAGTTCAATGAAGATGAAAATTAGCTGAAAATGTACTCACCCTCAGGCCATCCAAGATGTAGATTAGTTCCTTTCCGCATTAGATATGGAGAAATATAGCATTGCGTCACTTTCTCAGCAACAGATCTGCTTCAGTGAATGGGTGCCGTCGGAATGAGAGGCTGAAAAAAACATCACACTATTTGTTTCCATGTTGTGCAACAGGGTCTCACTAAAACACAGGTTCAATATAATGGTTTGAAGTCAAAGACATGTAAATAATATATATATATATATATATATATATATATATATATATATATATATATGTACACATACACACATTAAACTACCCCTCACTGAAATCTCTGTGCATTTTTAGATAATTATTAAAGTATGTTTATGAAGGCGTTTTTCTCATGGGGACCATCAGCTGATTCCACAATGTAAGTGATTTCTGTCTTTGTGGGAACATCTGTTCCCCACAGTGAAGACAAAACCTTACCGACACACACACACACACACACACACACACACTCACTACGCATGTTATATATGTGTCTGTGAGCTTGAAGGCGGAGAGAAAGAATGTGTTTGATCAAGTGAAAGAGAAAATTCATTATAGAGGAAATCTTCTCCTGCAAATAAAGCTTTAATTGAGAAGTCTGATAAAATATTAATGTGCAGCATTATTAACCTCAGCAAGTCTCGGTGAGATCAAAACGAGCAGGAAAAGGACAGCCAGCGAGAGTGAGAGACCTACCGCACATATCCTGCGCGAAACGCATGAATTTCGTTCTTAATTACTCAGACTTCACTGTTCCAACTCTTGGATATCTAAAGAATTGTGAAAACTTTCCTCTTAACTTGTAAGTTCAAACGTTAAGATAAAAAAGTTTCACAAAGTTTGGTATGCGGTAGAAGGCCGGATGCAGATAACAGTTGTGCAAACTAGGTTTTTTTTTTATTTTCTGTGCTTTTTCTGCCCAGATTTTGCTTGGTACATACAGTGTGCCGGATAATAACTGCTTACTTGTAATCGGGTTCCGAAACGTACTTGTACTTGTCATTAGATGATATTGCTTTTTAAATATAATCGTAATCAGACTACATTTACTATTTCATTGATTACATGATTATTACACGGTAGCCATTAATTAAATTCTCCCAAATGTTTTCTAACCAATAATAACCTGCTTGTAAATCCATCCATCCATCCATCGATTGCGTATTATATGTGTAATAAAATGCCAACTGTTTTTGTCGTGTAATTTGAAATAAGCAAGTAACGTAAAATATATTCACGCATATTATTCATTAGCATTCTAGGCTACAGCCCTCCACATGCGTGATGCAAAGTTGACAGCTACAGTCTAGGGTCATTTCTTTCGAATGTTTACGGCCTGCATTCGCGTCATTAGCATTCAAAAGCTGTTATGAAGTCTCGCCGGAAGGCCGGGTGCATCCAGGCAGAAGCTGATTATGTGCATGCTATAGGTACACGTGTGACAATATCGCTCGCCGGTGCATTGAGATGCGGATTATTCATCGAACATTTCGAAGGAATAGCATGAAGTCATCAGCATAATTCATTTTCCAGGTGACTATATGTGGGATATGTCTTTGAGGGGATACAAATCCTTTTCCCACAAACATCGCTCTTGTAATTTGTCTTAATCAGAATCGCATCCTACTCGCAAACAGTTAGCATCGCGAAATGAAAAAGCCGTTTATACCCGGAGGTTGTTAGTAATAAACATTTGAAGCGCGTGTTTAGAGTTTCAGTGGTGGTTTGGTCTACATATATTATATATGATCGGTTGCTGGGGGGGTTTTCTTTGTCTATTTAGATCTTAAGCTCTCTGTGTTTATATTGTTGTCATATCTGTATTTGATGAAGAATGACATAGTTTGCATACATTACATATACATTACATTGCATATACAGTACGTAATTAGACATAACCAAGTCGTTTGGGTATTGTTTTTAACATTTTGGTCTGATTGTCACAGATTCGTATCGGGCTCTGCAAGACTTTCAGATCTTTTTTCACTGTCTTTGTATTTTTCTTTCATATAAAATGGTCAAAAGAGGGGCGTATCCTTCAGGACGTACAGATGGGGGCTGGTGGACGGCAATCAGATGAATACGAGACTGAGTGAGTTTGTTATTATGGGCAGTCAGGAGCCAGACCCTGCAGGGACCGAGTTTAATCACCATCAGAGATGGAGAGTGTCTTAATGTGCGCGCTGTGTTTGTGGGGTGGACAGATAGGGAGCGTCTTGATATATATTTGCATCACAGTACAATTAGTGCATACAGGGACACTGTGCGTGTGTGCGTGTGTGTGTGTGTGTGTGTGTGTGTGTGTCTGGCATCGCAAATGGATGGCAGAAGGACAAGACTGCTCCACCTTCTCAAGGACAAACGGAGATTAACGACCATCAGTCCCCGCACCCTCACCCCCTATGGTCTCACACACACACACACACACACACACACACACTCATCCAAAGCGAGATTAAAAAGATTACAAACAAGACCAATATATCAACTTAGTTTCCCCCTCCGTACCCATAATTAAAGAAAATGATTACAATATTTTATGAGGTCCGTTTTGCTTGGCCATGCTGCACAGAAAATAACATTTGCATAACATTTACATCACAATGTTTCTGGCATATCCACAAATTTCTTCTTATTATCGGTGTTGAAAACAGTTGTGTCTTAATATTTTGTGAAAACAATATTTTTGTTCAGGGTTCTTTGATAAATCAAAAGTTCAAAAAAGCAGCATTTATTTGATTTATTTGGAATATTTTGTAACATCTTTTGATCAATTTAATGCAAGTTTTTTTGTATATACAGTATATATGTATATATATATACACACACACATATACATTACATGTGTCTGTGTGTGTGTGTGTGTGTGTATATATATATATATACACGAAGCACTCAAATCAGATCACATGTCATGAGTATAATGTATATGTGTTTGTGTCTTCGTGTGTGTGTGTGTGTGTGTGTGTGTGTGTGTATGTATATCAGGTGTCATGAATTAATTTTTTATAGTGCACATACAGCTATTATAAATTTTATTTGCAATGAATATTCAGTGTAAAATCATCTATAAAGCTATTCTTACTTTCAATTTCTTTCAAACATTTATATTTCACATTGTAATATATTTTTTTTTATGTAACATTTTAAATGAATTCTTCTCGTGTTACAATGCTGTTACTTTAGCGTATATTTCCCGCCAGGAGAACATCCACTAGCCATATACGCATGTATAGGGTATAAATATGTCGCATTTCACATTTTGCTCTTCACAGCAAATTGTCGCGGCACAGCCATGCATGTGAGGAGAGAATATTTAATGAAGGGACTCCCTTGTGAGGTAGACTGACTGTGTGTGTGTGTGTGTGTGTCTGCAGGACTTCATGTATGTCTGAAATGAACTAAACATCTCAGCCTGTTTGGCATTGTCCTCACCTACTTCCTGAACTTTATTAACAGAGAGAGAGACGACCTCTGGACCGTGACACGCCACTGAATTCATTTCACTTAAACAAAGATCCAAGCTCATCATCATTCTGAAATGAGCCCTGAGAGAAACTCAGGATGAGCTTCTGGAATTATAAAGAGACCGAATAATCTTGACCCGCTGCATTTCAGCGCTTGTATAGTAAAATGAATAAGGGTTCAAAGGATGTGCCACGAATCACGGGGACGGGGGACCAGACTGTGACATCAGTAGAAGGTTTCATTCCTGTTCCTAAAATACCTCTATTTATTTTCAATAGAAGACTTGCCTTGGACTCGTATTGAAGTTTACTTAGTTCTTGGCTCTTGCGCTTTCAGCTCCTCAGCATCTGTAGAGCTCAGCGCTGCGCTCCCTCGCTTTGAGACATTATTCACAGCCGAAACATCCTCGCCTCATGCTGCTGCTCGGAGTAATCAGGGACTTCTTGATTTGGCTCCGACAACACCGAGAACTGCCTTCACACACACACACACACACACGCGCACAAAAAAAGGGTTTTAAGAGCAGATTTGAGAAAAGTAGTTTGTGCAAAGTTTGCTAACTGCAGTTCTATTCAGTTCTTTAAAACGGAAGATTAGCATGTCTCGTATAATAGTGCGCTGCAGCCTCCGAAAAACAGTGCCCACAGTGCGTTATAGATTCTCTTTCAAATGTTTTTCACAAAAAAATCGAAGTAACCGCAACAGTTGGTTTGTGCACAAACCTAAAAAATAAGTAAAATTTAAAAAAAGAGAAAAGATAAAGATAATAATGTAATAATAATAATAAAGTTACAACAAAATGAACATATGACGCCCCCCAAATCAAGTGGCTTTAGACGTGAACTCAAGATTACAAAGTGGACTCGGACATTTAGAATATTTATATATTTTGCTATTACAACTGTAATAACAAACAATTACATATTACTATATATGTGGCAAATATTTCAGTTAATGTTTATTTAAATAGTCAAAATTACTAAATTACTTTACAGTTGCTTATTATCATGCATATTACTACAATATTAGGCATTTATTAGTGCTAATTAAGCACATTTTTCTACATCACTAATCCTACCAATACCTAAACTTAACAACTACCTTAATAATTATTGATATGCAGCAAATTAAGAATTTATTGAGGGAAAAGTCATAGGTAATAACAAGTTATTATTATTTTTTGGTTTGTTTGTTTTCGGTAACTATAAGTAATTCTGGTTTCAAGCAACACATAAATTGCAAATCCATAGGAAATGTTTTAATAGCGGCTGATTCTGCATTGCAAGGTCTTTAAAGCGTGAAATGGACTCCTTTCTTTCCCTGTCTGACTTCCCAGGAGTCCCGAACAAGCGTACGAACTGCCATTGAGATGAATGCGATCGCTTCCCACAGGTATTACAGACTTTCTCAGGCCACGTTCCAATACGACGCATCTTATTGTCAGTAAAATATCTTGCATAACCCATGATAAAATAGGCAGCTGTACTCAATAAATTTCTAGTGGATTTTGCAAAGTAATTAGATAAACTGCATTCAAAATCAAAATAATAAATCATAAGGTATCACTTACGAGTTTTCATAAGACGTTTTCTCCTCTTCAGTTCCTGCCGCCGGCTCGGGCGAGTGTTTGTGCATATGGAAAAATTAGCATGCATGTACAGTATGTGTGTGCAGGTCCCCTCGGACTTGAGTGAGACCACAGGTGACAGACTGTCTCATCGCATCATCGCCGTGGATGATATGACCTCAGCGGGCCAACCATAAAAAACCTAATGCGTCGACTCAAGGCCCACGAGCCTTCAAATGGCCACACTGTGAAACGTGAGAAGCTCTTTTTCCCACCTCGATTGAAGCACATCGCTCACCCTCTTGTTTTTGCCGATGAAGGTCTGAGTTAAGACTTCAGCTGCTTTGCTTCAAGGTGTTTCTATCCTATGAAGGAGAACCTGAAAGCATTCAAATTAAGGCTGTCAATCATTTGCAAATTTTAACTGAATTAATTACAGGCGTGGCATTTAATAATCACATTTTTGGCCGAAATGAGAAATTAAAAATGGGAATTGAGCATCAAAAGTGACTTTGAAAGTCAGTGGCTATACTGAGTCTACTGTTACTCCAGCGTAACAGTGCATGTGTTCTTTATATTGACCTGCTGCATTTGTTAAACGCGTGTTAATCGACACACTGCACAGAACACAGTTTCCCACAATGCAGTGTGCAATGCAAGTCATTCATTTCCATTAGGATTTACCTGAAATTGAAATGTATTGAAATGCCTAAAGGTTTACAATTTCAAAAATGTTCGTTTTTATTATTTTAAAGATGATTACTGGACATTAGCTGCTGAATGAAACGTGCATGTGACAATGCATACTATTGTTTAAAATGATTGTTTAATGTGGAATAATGTGGATTGTTTTAGGCAGTATATTGTTCGTTTAACTTCCATATTACTGGACTTCAGCAATAAATAAGAAATAGAAAATAATGTATATTATGTCTTTATCTAAATTATGTAATACGGTATATGTATATAAAAATGAACATGTAAGAGTCTTTATAACAAAATAATACTAAAATTGGAACTAAAACTAAAACCTAAAAAAATGTATTATATGTTAACTAAAATGAAATAAAATTAAATAAAAAACATTGATTTATTTTTCTTTAATTTTTTCTTTAATTTAAATTTAAATTTTAACAAAAATATTACTAAAAACTACAAAACAAACAGGCAGAAACTGTGTTTCAAAAGATACAAAAATAGTTTTTAATTAATTTAATTATTTCTATGCAAATTATATATATATATAATTTTTTTATCTAATAATATCTTTTAAAAATGTTTACCACTGCATTTATATTTTACGTATGTTTATGTGTGTGTGTTAGGGAGTTCATGTAATTGCATTCGTGGGATTTCACCACAAGGTCAGACAAATGGGCAAAAGCACTGTGTGTGTGTGTGTGTGTGTGTGTGTGTGTGTGTGTAAACACAAATGCATTGTGAGGCAGTGTCTGCATGCTCTATGGAGAGTTCTTCTTTCTTCTCCAGATGTTGTGTGTGTGTGTGTGTGTGTGTCGTTTGAATCAAGAGATGCAGCCAGAAAGCCTTCTTGGAACAAAATGATCTATTGTCTTCTAAGCTAAGCGATGTATAGACCAATCCATTTCTCTCACACAGACACATTAACATGCTATGCATAGGAAATCACCTTTATGTGTCTGTCTCGCTCTCGTTCTCTGTCACTCTCTATCTCTCTCAAGCAAGCCTTTGTGACTCATATTTTAAAATCGCACACTGGATGAGATCTAGATGTGACATTTTTATGGAATACACAAGAACAAAGGAAGGATTACGACATTAGTTCCAGCTAAACAAAGCGAATGCGGCATTAAATATGCCGGTATATCTCAAATGTGTTTTGAGGAAGTCCAATGAAACGCGGCAGGAGTGTGTCAAGTTAAACATTTAAAAGAAATGATGTTTGGGAAACATAAGAGCAGGGTTCTGGGAGAGCAAGTCGCAGATTACAACCAATGTTTCAAGAAGATTCGGAAACAGCAGGAGAGCTGAAGATAAAGCTGAGATGTTGGGAGATTGTAACGTAGAGCAAATGTTATTTTTACGATGAACATCTGAAAACAGCCCATGCTACAGTACGCGGTGATGAACGAACCATAAAATCATAATTATCATTAGAAAATGACCATAAAAAAATAAATTACTGCTCAAAACTCTTCTTCTACCAGTTCACTGTATGATAATGAGAGTAATTCAGAGCTCTCGGGTTTGATTTGGCAGAAAATTTCAAGTTTCGTGTCATTCCTGCTTGTGTTCATGGTTCACGGGCCACCATTCATCCGCACGCTGAAGCGCTACTGATGTAAACATTTCCTCCGGAAAGAACACGAAGCTGCAACTGTTCGAAAGTTTGGAGTTAGCAGGGGGATCTTTGTTTTTTTTTCCCCAAAGGAACTAATACTTTTGATCAAGTGAATGTGTCTTTCCTGAACAAAAGTGACAGTACAATGATGCTAAAAGATGAAAGTCAATGGCTACCAAGACATGTTTGGTTACCATTTTATCCCTTCAGCTGAAGAAATAATCTGTTCATTTTTGTGCCCAGTTAAAGTATGTGTTTTGTTAAAGTACGTGAAAAGATCGCTGTGAAGTTTCATTGTTAGAGAGATCAGCTCAGACGATACAATGACAATTCGGCCATTATAGATTCCCGTCTCAAATGACCTCTATCCGTTAATTGCTTTAATGCTTCATCAACCAACCACATTAAGGTTGTGATTTATCCATACATGAGTTAGCCATATGTCTGTGGTGTGTGTGTGTGTGTGTGTGTGTGTGTGTGTGTGTGTGTGTGTGTGTGTTTCCATTATAGTGTGTATTTCACCATTCAGTCTGCCAGCCGTTGTAATGACACTTATGAAGGTCACAGGAAAGGCTTGTGACTGAATGTGTGTGTGAGGGAGAGATAAATATTAACAGCTCCGCCGTTCTTTCTGCACTGTCCAATAAAAACCCTCGAGACACTGTAACATCTGTCATGGAGAGAACGACAGAGTGAGAGAGAAAGGCAACATGAAACCGACAAAAGACCTTCAGTCGCACCTCAAATTTGCATTGACGTTCGGCTGGACCGTTTTAAATACCACCATACATTTTTCCTGGGGTTAATTCAGGATTTTCTCTAGACGACTTAATGGAAAAAAGCGTCCCAATTTACCTAAGCGCGCCCTATATTTATTATGGATGAGTTAAACGTGGAGTGTTTATAATGATAAATTTCTATCGCTGCCTGAAGGAGTCTGGTAATGAACTCTGGTGTTTTCTCCTATATCGATCGGCTATATTTAAACCCGATTCCCTCGTACAGAAACACCTGGAGGGTAAGAGAAAGGTTCACCTGCTGCGTCAGCTTTCTCCGAGTCCCCATCCATCTCCACTACACGCTTTCATTATCTGCCGATTCACACCGCTGAGCAGAAACATCTCCATGAGGAGTTCACAAGTCTCGGAGCTTCGTTCTTTCGAGAGTTCAAGAGCTTTGTCGAGATTTAGAGGACACGTGATTGGTCAAGGTGTTTGGAACGAGAGTGCGTGATTGGTTAAAGTGTCACAACGGTGCAATTATTCGCTTTAAGGACGTTTTTTTCTCTCCCATTTGGAGCCGTTTCATTTAATTCCAGCTGCTGTGTGTAATATTTACAGATAATATGCACAGTAATAAAAAACGGTTACTTATTTAGAGCAAAAGTTAGTAAAAGGTGTAATATAGCATTATGTGTAATGTATATGTTTTTGGTTGTTTTAAAATATCTAAAATGCATTCTAATATATCTACAAATATTCTAAAACTAAATGTTAACTGGCCATAAGTGTAACCATATCATATACCGAAGAAGTGAACGGTTACATTTTATGTAATTTTACTGCATAGTATGCATCTCATTTTGAGTGTTTTGTTCAGTTATATAAAGTCATATCTCTCTGCCATCATCAGGAGGGAGTCTTAAATTGACTCATATTGCAATGGGCTTCAAACCCATGACCTTGACGATGCTAGCAGCATTCTCCACAGTTTGAGCAACACGACTGCTATTTATACTAACTGCAAATCATACTAAATTCAATTTCCATGTAGACCCGATGATCCACGTCTGAGTTCAGAAAACAAGTTTGACACGAGCAAATGAACGAATCAAACTGACTCGGTCCACAGCAGCTCTCGGCGCAGAGACCACAGGGAAATGAACTGATCTGAGCAAATAATATTACAACACATTAAGATTCTAATCAACTGCAGGAAGATAGAGGTCAATTGTTAAGGGTGCTCCGAAACACAAACACACACACACACACACGCGTAGGGATGCAACGGGGACTGCGACAAAAGACTCACTCCTCCCGCTTCAGAACAAACACACATACAGATGCAACGGGGTGTGAGCAGAATTCAACGTGAAGTTTAAAAAGAAAACACTCACATTTGAGTCGAACATTTGATTCATTATTCAAATATTGATTTTCTACACTAACTTTGCATGATGTGACAATAATTGCTTATTTTGATCAATTCGGCTAACCTTCTGAAAGTTCGAGCGCATAATAGGTTAGTGCCTTTGTACATCAGTCGATTTCCTTTGAAACCCAAACAGAGCAAGAGAGAGAAATTAAGAGAGAAAAACTAATTCGGCTGACTGTAATTACCTTCGCTTCCTTTGTGTTTGGGGTCGCAGAGCCCCCGGTGCTGTATGTGTACAAAAAAAAATAAGAGAAATCAGAAATTAGAAAATTATTTTCCCTTCAGATTCTTTTAATATGTTTTTGGTCTAGACCAAACCCATAACACTCAATGGATATTAAGTTTTAATTCCTTCACTCCATAAAAAAAAAAAAAAACATAAAATAAGGCCCTGTTGAAAATACCAATTACAAGTTTTGGGTCGGCAGGCATTTTAAATGTATTTACATATTAGTTTTTTTGCATTCTTTTTTATATTGTCTTCTATTTTGTATCGGTTCCTTCAGTGAAAAGTCATCTCATCTGAATCAGGACAGAAATATTCACAGATTAAGCAGAAATAGCCACAAACAGCTCTAAACAAATATGCACTTATTATGGATTATGAACTTTAAGCAACAGTTATAAATGTTATAATGACAGAAACAGCTTTTCAGTTGGATGTTAACTAACGGACTGAAGTGGTGTGGATTACTTGTGGATTATTGTGATGTTTTTATCATCTTTTTCGGCACCCATCCACTGCAGAGGCTCCACTGCTGAGCAAGTGATGTAAGGCAACATTTCTCCAAATCTGTTTTGAAACTCATCTACATCCTGGGAGGCCTGGGGGTGAGTACATTTTCAACGAATTTCACTTTTGGGTGAACTATTTCTTTAATTGTGCTGCATCCGCGCGAGTCTGAGCATCATAGTGAAAGGCTGTAGCAGGAGTTGAGAAGCCAGCAGACAACAGAAAGATATATCACCGCAATCACCATCAGCGTCACCCATGATTCAGCAGCTCAATATAGCAGGAACTAAAGTCTGCCCACAGCACAGTCTGAGACACACTCACGTAATGAACACGGTATCTGTACAGAAAGACATACGTGAGGCTTGTGACTTCAGGCATTTTAATGTTTCAAAGGCTGCTTTTTATGAACACCTAACAGAGAATGTTATTTCCGTTGTATCCTGTTGTTATATAAAGATCATGGTAAAACTATCTTGAAAACTTTTTTACCAGGACTTGACTTATTCTCGCTACTTTTCAAATGACTTGCGCATATAGGTTTTATTAGAATTCTATTCCAAAATAACGTAATGAATAACTATTTTAACCCTAATAAAATTTACCAAAGAGACATTGCAAGAGTTTTTAAAAGAAAAAAAAAATTTAAAAAGTAAATAAATAAATGGAACTAAATAAAATTGTGTATAATTTGCATGATTGCTGTAATTATGTAAAAACAATTAGAAAAATATATTTTTTGTAATTAAGATGGCACGCTCTTATTTTAAAAAAGAACAAAAACTGTCTTTAAAAACACTTTTAAAAAATAATAATAAACACTTTGCTGTACTAATATGTACCAATATGCTAATATGTTAAAGTGGGTAATGAAAGGTTCATATTGTGATTTTGGGAATCCAAAACATCAGGTGGACATGCATGCAAAGTCATAAAATACTTTAATTTTCTTATAATACGCATGTTTTTACATTAATTATTCAGCGACTTCCAAACTACTCGTTCAGTGATTCATAGTGGCCATCGACGAATTCGCATTTTCATTCAGACCAATGAGAAAAGACCAACAAGTGGGCGGGCGATATGCTAATGTTTCATTTTGATGATTCAGAGTTAACTCTTTCTTTTAAGAGACAACCTCATTTACACACTTTAATCAGAGCTGAGTGTTACGCACTGCATTGTTACACACGGTCATTTTCAAAAATCCACTACAGGGCCCCTTTAAGACACTAAAGTGTACCATTTAGAGGTAAATAAGGTACAGGCTGTTACCAAGTGATGGCTTTGAAGTTCAATGATGCCATTTTTCTGCCTAGCTATGAAATTAGCCTTAGCAAAAACAAAGTATTCTGGCATCATCTTCCAGAAATGTAAAATTTGATTTCCATCAAAGAATATTATTAAACACGCAATATATCATTTTGAGATGTAGCAGAACTTACACTGACAGAATTTACGTTACGTGAGCGGCCAGATTCTCCTGATATTCAAGTCTGTATCATAAAAGTGATAAATAACAACCGTAAAGGTAGATAAGAAACAAAAACAGCAATAAAAACTGATTTAAAATGGTTTAAAACTGCCTGTTCGCGGCGGGGCGATACTAGTGGGTGAAATGAATAAGCTAGTGAGTTTAAAAAGCGTGAGTTTATCCTCTCTAAAGTCCACAGGGCCCAAAATGCGCATCGTTGAAGAAACACCCATACATCAACTAGAAATTACAGTAGGCAACAGTTTGTATAATTTGCATATATGATGCATATAGCGGGGGATGATCCGCTGTGGGTTGTGAGGGTCGCCAGAGGTCACGAGCTGCTTCTCAGTGACTAATGACTTAAATTTCCGTCCGTTTCTCTCACAAAACAACTGCATGAGTCATTCGGACTGCTTTATGAAACTTTTATACTGCTTATTTTTTGGTCCTCAAAAGCTTGAGAACCTACTCACTTACACTGTGTTTCTGAAAGTAACTCACGCTCACTAAGGTTGCATTTATTTATTGAAAAATAACTGTTTTTCTATTGGAATATATAGTTTTATGCAAAGCTGTATTTTCAGCATCGCTCCAATCAACTCCGATTATTACTCCAGTCACATGATCCTTCGGAGCTCATTCTGATATGCTCGTCCGCCGCTCAAAAGCATGGTTTTATCAAAGGTAATTTTTCGAGATGAACTGAAAGTTCAAAAGACGCAGAAATCTTTTATAATACTGTACATTGGGAACAAAAGTGGCCAGTTCTTTGGTGTTCTACTCAAAAAGTCACATTTGAAGTCTGCAATGACATGAGAGCGAGTACAAGATGACTTTTCAATTCTTTCCCGAACTATTTCTTTAAGTGCATTTGTGAGGGTAGGATCCCATCAGACTGAAACACCGTTAGAGAAAGCCAGCAGACAGACAATAAGATATATCACCACAATCATCATCACCGTCACCTATGATTCAGCAGCTCAATATAGCAGGAGCTCAAGTCTACCCAAAGCACAAAAACACACTCACGCACACATAATGAATACGGCATCTATCCAGCTATATACAGTACATGAACCTTGTGTAACCGCTCCGGAAAGAGCGACAGGCGTTCCCGGCGACAGACGATCAATATGGCACATCGGGCCATTAATAATTGAGCACTGCAGAGAAAGAGAGGCGCTGTCAAACACCCGGAGTCGTACCTTGCATTACATTAATTCAAACATTCCTGCGAGTAGATATTTTCAATAGAAGCGCGGGAGAGAGCGAGGAGGACCATAATCTCGTTTCTGTTCGAGAGCCACGGAGACTCAATTTTGCTTTTTTGAATAAAGAAAGAAAAAAAAACTGAAAAGCTGTTCATGAATAAATCAAGAGAAACCGGTAATGTGTCAATTTACAACTTCTTCTCCCATGTGTGTGTGTGTGTGTGTGTGTGTGTGTGCGCAGGAGCTGCTCAAACCACTCCAACAGTTTCCCGATTTCCTCCTTTTTATTTATTTTCCTAAGCGGGCGAACAGAAATGTGAGCTATGAAATGGAAAATGATCTATGACGGTGTTCGGAGTTGAGATGCGGAGAAAGTGAGTTTAGAATTTTAAGTCACCTTTATGAAGAGGGGATTGAAGACACCTTCCCACAGCGCGTCGCTTCGGAAAAGAGCAGTTAAATGATCTATGACAGCGCTCGGGCTTGAGAGAGAAATCTCTTTCATTTGCTTTTTTTCCCCTCGGCTTCACATATGTTTGGAGAGAGTGTGGATTTCTTGCTGTTTGTTTGATTTGATTCGTTAGAGACGCAAACTAATCAGCGAGATGCTTGATGTGGCTTCGCCATATGCCTCGTGTGTCTCTGTCAGTGTCCTGTCTGGATAAGAAATCTCCCGACCAATTTAAGTTCTATTAATGGCCGTGACTATGCGGAACCACGAATATCAGCGTCTTTAAAGGGATCTTTTGTGGAACGAGCGTTTTATTGTTTTTTTGGAAGTCTCAGATGTTTCCTAAACCCTCGCTGACCTTTGGATCTTACCATTCTTGCAGTCTTATAGCGATTTCTTGCAGGATACGGGGACTGTTTTGGTACAGTAGAGTTTGCAAAGCCTGCATTAGATTGCATCAGGTTAAAGGAATAATTCAGCTAAAAATGAAAATCTGTCAATTTCGTCATTTATTCATTCTCGTCTTCCTCCAAACCTGTATGACTTACTTTCTCCTGCGGAACTTCCACAGAAGTGCATGCCATTGTTTTGGAGCAACATGAGGCTGAATAAATGATGACAGAATTGCCGTTTTTGGGTGAAGTACCTATTAAATACAATCTAGTGATATTCGGTGTTACAACAACAACTATCAGCAGTATTGTCATGTTCAACACTGCTCATTTTAGACTATTTGTGAGCAACAGAACAACCAGCAGATGAATTATAAAAACAAAAAACATGGCAGACAATCCATCATACATTATTAACTGAAGCTCAAACTGGTAACACTCTATAATAAAGTTCATTTGTCGACATTAGTAAGCATGAACTAACAATGAACAATATTTCTACAGCCTTTAGAAATCTTAATTATTATTTCAGCATTTATTAATGCATTATTTAAAAAAAAAAAGTTTGTTAACATTAGTAAATGCACTGTGAGCTAACATAAATAAACAATGAAAAACTGTGTTTTAGTTAACTGACGTTAACAAAGATTAATAGCGTAATGCGTTATTCAGTGTTAATTAATACATTAAATAACGTTAACAAATATTACAGTGTTATCTTTAAACGATTACAAATAGTTCCACTGCTTGAAATAAAAGAAATAAAGACATAAAACAAATCAAACTCTAAATATTAGATGACAAACTTCAAAAAGCTTCAGAAGCTTAGAACAGTATTCAGTATAAATAATACTAAAAATAACAAAATGAAATAAAATTACGACAGAAACTGAACGAGTCAAAACTAAACGCATATTTAATATTAACATAGCACAAACAAAAAACGAAAAGCTTTACACGTAACAATTTATAAATGATAAGATGTATTGAAATACCATTAAAACTAAAACTGATACATAAATGTTGTTTTGAATTTTTAAAAATTATTCAAACTTAATTTAAAAGAACATTTAAATGAAAGCAACTTCAAAATATTAACAGATGCTATATTAGTAGCAATAACCAGTACCGGCGACTAAACCAGTTTCAGACAAATTAACAGTCCTAGTGAGTAATCAACCTCTGATTTGGCCACAAAGGATGCTGGGTAACCATTACCTCACTGTGACTGAACGAACAGAATTGCCAAACCGCTAATAGTCCGATCAATAACGGCTGCTGTATGTTAATGTCCTCATACACTTGAGACAAGACACATGCAATTTTTCATTATCTGACCCCTTTAAACATGCCCTCGTTACGTGTATTCATTCAACACAGTCTTGTCAGTTCATTGTAATGCAGCTTGTTTAAATGAATTCAGGATTTGATTGACTACAAGTCGATACGATTTTACCGAGAGAAGCTTTTTGATTCATTTGCCTCAACAGTTTCATCTGTTCCGGGGTAAAAAACAGAGATCAGTTTAGTACAGGTCTTTTTTTTTTTTTTTTTTTTTTGTTTCATATTCTTTTAATCATTTTTCGGGAGTTGCTTATTCGGGATGCCAGAGCTGTTTTCCCAATAAAAAGTTAATTATGTGAAGGTTTAATGCGGGGTCAAGCATCAGACAAACACGCTCAATACTTCAGAGCTGAGTATATGAACTCAGCTCTGATTGAACAAGCCTTTTTATTGCTTTGCTCTGATTATATTTCTCGCGGCTGACACTGTATTGGAGTTTCAAGACAAGGAAAGAGTGAATCCTCAAGTGATGGCTGTGTTTGTGTCTAGCCTGTGAAAACAGTTTTTCATTCGATAAAACCGTCCTCCTGAAGGACAAACCCCGATTTTCAATAGTTTATTTATATTTGTTCTTGGCCTTCTTTAGCATAAAAGGTGCCTTTAAGGAATTTGCTGAATAAATTAATTTAATAATTATGCAAAACCGTTCCTTTTGTGCTCTACAGAAGACGGTTTTCGGAATGGCGTGAGCTGCCGTCTAAATATGGAATTATTATTATTATTATTACGAACCACCAACCAGTTTGCGTAAAAGACGAAAATTTGCTAATAAAAAAAACTCACCTGAGGCCAGCCGAGAAATAGGCCAGTCTGTTTCGTCATCTCATTTTGAGAAATGTAGCGTTGCATCATTTTCTCAGCAGAGGATCCACTGCAGTGAATGGGTGCCGTCAGAATGAGAGCTGCTAAAAAGATGCACATTTTTAAGAATCAAATCCATCGTTCAAATAAAAGCTATTAAACTATTAAGCAACAGTTTGAAGTTGAAACATTTTATTGAAAATGAAATGAAAAAATGAATTAGGAAATACGCACAAACCAACAATAAACAAAAACGGTCCAAAACAGTTCTAAACAAATATGTGGGTGGATTTTTATAAAGGATGGACTTTTTAACGGGATGAAGCATTATTATGGATTTTGCCAGAAGCAACTGTTTGGTTAAAAAACGTCTTAGTGATGGATTAGTTTCTCACTGACGGACTGGAGTGATGTGGATTATTGTGGTTGTTTTTATCAGCTGTTTGGACTCTCATTCCGACGGCACCCATCCGGATCCATTGCTGAGCAACTGACGCAATGCTAAATTTCTCCAAATCTGTTCTGATGAAGAAACAGACGTCTAAATCTTAGACGGCCTGAGGCTAAGCAAGTTTTCATTTTTGGGTGAACTATTCCTTTAAGACGTCTCAGGTCTTGTGAAGCCTGAAATGGAGTCAAGTTTATATGCGGTCTGTTCAATCCCAGTCTCGCATTATAAATGTATGAAGTGTGGGATTGTGGGATTGGTCAGCGCTGTGCTGCATGGTCGTGGTGACAGTTGTCATGCAAGCGCTCTCTCCACGGAGATAACTCGGAAACACCCGCACATGTCACAATAAGAAAAGATATGAACTATATATAACCCATAAATAAGTAAACATGTCTCTGCTGCTTGTTTTTGCCGAGCAGGAAATTGGACGTTTTGATTTTTCTGCAGTCATGCTTGAAAATTACACATTGACTGTGTTTGTGTGCGGTTGTGAATTATGAAAAATATGCAATAAAAAATGTTTGTCTGAGCAATGGAAGACCTTCTTGAAAGCACTTCAGCGCTTCGGCTTAATAAACAGCTCGATGATTACGCAACGTGCAAATTGGATCACATGTCGAAATGTTTAGGACCGTCGCAGTTTGGGTGTATAAATGAGGAAATCATGAGACAGAGAAAGCGAGCGGGTTATAAAACGCGTTCATGATCTAAACTTTGTTTGTATTAGGAAAGCGCGGCTCCCAGCAAACAATCGACATCATTTTTAAAGCATTTATCCTTTTGATCTGCCTCTCCTTCTCCAGAACTCTTTCATCCCAGATTGCCGACCCAACTTTCCTTCTCCCGAGCCCCCTCTCAGGCCGTCGTTCTTAATTAAAGCTGAATTAAAAACACACGCATCAGCAGAGGGAATGCATTAACCACCGTGTAGGCCAGAGGCGCTCGTGGCGCTGTGTGCGAGCTGCAGGGGTGACATCAAATCAAAACCCTCATCGCTTCCTTTAGCAGCGCTTTCACCACCAATATTTACTCCTCACAGATGAGACCACAGAAGCGGCGCTCCCCTCGGATTTCTCCGTGTGACAGCAGGCCGCTAACCGAAAATGGTTTGTGGACTGAATGCGAAACGATGCAAACGGTAATCAAGTATAATCTAGCATAATTGTGCGTAGCGAAATAAACTCTGAAAGGCTGGTGAGCACATATCTTTTGTCGTTTGATGTCACAGCGTGTCCAGACAAACTCTATTTATTGTAAAACATGTAAAACCATGATGAAAAACTATAAAATGTAAAAGAAAACATGAATTGACAAAGTTAATTAATACTTTTATTTAGCAAAGTGATGCATTAAACTGATGGATACAGTGACAAAAACTACAAATAGCCCTAAAAAACTCATATACTGTATATATATATATATATATATATATATATATATATATATATATATATATATATATATATATATCATGTGATACTTTAGAAATCATTCTATGTGTATATATATATATATATATATATATATATACATACACACACACACACACACACACACACACACACACACACACACACATATATATATATATATATATATATATATATATATATATATATATATATATATATATATATATATATATATATATATTTTTTTTTTTTTTTTTTTTTTTTTTTTTTTAAGTATCACATGTAACTGATGGCAAAAGTATGATGCTGAATAATAAGCTTTAAATTACATTTTAAAATGTGTTCGGACAGACAACTATTATTTTAAATAGTAATTACATTTGACGATATTAATGTGGGGGTTTTTTTTGTTTGTTTGTTTGTTCAAATAAATGCAGCCTTGTCAAACGTACCAAACTTTTGAACTACATAGAGTTATAAAAGTATAGTATTACATCACATAATGTTTAGGCAAACTTGTGATGTGATTTGGAGCAAAACTTCAAATGCTGAAACTCTCTAGATTAAAAGGCAAGTTATCACTTCTGATTACATAAGTTTTATCATTAGTTAGATGTACTTTATGTACTATGTGCTACATTACCTTGTTTTAATGGGACCAATATATATATATATATATATATATATATATATATATATATATATATATATATATATATATATATATATATAATTTGTCTAGCAGAAGTCATGCCCTTTTCCAACTGATATTTTCTATTATTGTGTTCCAAAATAATTCTCCTCCGAGAGTTATCCATCTCTTTTAATGAAATATATTCCTAATTTGTTCATTGCAACGTTTTAGGTCATGGATACTTAAACCTTCCATTAAAAACTTGTGTTCAGTCTTCACAACATCGCCGAGTGATAAGTGCTTTCTCATTAATTGAACAAGATCATCGGATTACGCTTTCATCATGATAATGAATTCTTTATGAACAACAGAATAATAAGAGCCATAAAGCTTTAAACCCATTTTCGATGATGCCATTGTACGAGATGCTAATATGGTATTTTAATGCATTTAAAATACCATACCATTTAATACTATAGCCTAGCATTTAAACGACAAGTTGCTTCAAATAATGGCAGTTGTCAAACGTGAAAGTACCATGAAATTACTAACTGATATCATAATACTAAGGTAAGGTGAGGTGCTAGAAGTGTCGTTTTTGTGCTAGCAGTGGAAACAATGACTTCTAGTTTTGGCGGGTACTACAGTTACCATGGTGCATTTCTGAAAAGGGTACCTTACATGAGTTATCATGGGTGTTTAATGAGGCTGTTTTCTCAAACGCCGTTTCTGCAGTGGTCTCTCTCTCTCTCGTTCTCCTCCTCTTCCTCTGAAGTTCAAAGTTGCTTTCTCTACAACCTGAAAGGCTTCACAGCTGATGCGAATCTTGCGAGATGTTTTGTTTTTCTTTACTTTTTTTTTTGCTAAAATCGGATGCTGATCAGAGAAGGCGGGAGCGCGAGAGCTGAATCGAATCACCAAACTGCGATTCAAACCAGCAGCGCGTGCCAACGCTACACCGCTGCCGTTATAATTAACGGAGATATTTTACTCCGCACGGCAGTTGTTGACTTTCAGTCTACTTTCTAAAATACTGTTACCGTATACGAAGCTGAATCAGCCGCCGAGTAACAGAAGCGGTGAAGTTTCAGTCTTCAACGAATCAGCGTTGTGGAGCGAATCGGATGAATGATTTGGTGACTCGTTCATAAACCGGTTACGCTGAAAGAATCGAATCTTAGAATATGTCGACAGCGTCTTAATATTGTATACCAAATTATTCATTCATAAAGTGTCTTCTATTTTCCTTGTTGGATTCAACTTTTATTTCAGCCCTCAGCTTTATACACAAATGCAAGATTTGTGTGGCTCTTTTAGAGTTTATTTAATTCCAGTTTGAACACTCCAGAATGAAGTTTCTAAACGAGTCGTTTGAATAATTCAGTGACTCACTCATAAAGACGGTCACGTGTGTCGTTCCTGTACACGAACAAATCGATTAAGCAACTGATTCAATGCTCTTTCATAAAACCCCTCAGCTTTTTTTAATGGGTCACTTTACCCCGAAATCTTGTCATTAATTACTCACCCGCTTTCCAGCATTTTGTGACACTATGAGAATTCATAATGTTTTATTTAAAACTAATAATTTACTCAACTATTCTGAGTCATGTTTCGTTGAACCAACCCTTAAACACTGCGTTCTGTTTGACGTGGCCTTTTCATTTCCAGTTGTTGGGTTTTTTTTACACTAAATTTAATCTAAAATGCAAAATAACTATATACAGACAACAGTGTTGCTTTGTATCGTTTGTCTCACTGTTTCACATACTACTACTACAAAAAAAAATGCATGTATATTCTGTGCAGTAAGCAATATGCACGTGTTAAACTTAGTGTTATTGTCAGGTTATTCTTAGTGGAGTGAGACCTTGTAGAGCGTTGTGTTTTTTTTTTAAGGTGGGGTTCTCCGAGATCACAAAGAGATGGTGTAAAATGTCTAATGACTTTCACAGACTGTCCACAGAGAGAATCACATGCCTGTCCGTTCCTAGAGTGTGTGTGTTTGTGTGTGTGTGTGTGTGTGTTTCATCACACGTTCTGACAGTTTCATGTTACCAGACCATGAATGTCTGCACTGGATGCTCAATCCTTGACATGTAGACAGCTATAAAAATGTGTGTGTGCCTGCGCGGTGTGTGACTCTTATAATCGGAGTGCAGCTGGAGAAGGAGTTTTCAGTCTTATGAGCTGGATTGGAAAGAGATTAATATTTAATAGACGGTTATTTTCCCCCCACTGTGAAAAAAAAGCAATACACCAATCAGAGTCGGTGCACTTCTATTAGACAACGGCTCGACGCTCAGCCTCTCTGACTAATGAGAATGCGAAGGTTATATTCACGTCCAGCTCCAGCAAACAAAACAGACTGATGGAAAAGAAAAAGAAAGACGCCGTAGAAAAGAGGAAAAAAATAAGGCTGATCGTGCGCAAAAGTTACGGGTTCGGGGATATTTTAGAGCTCGCGCTGTCAAGGGCAGAGCAGGCAACACTTTTGGCCCTCGGTTTTTTGATTTTTCCTCCTGTGCTTTAAAACTCTTAGGTCTTAAGAGGTGAGATATTTCTCAAGATAAATTTGTCATTACAGCCATTTCTATGGCGACCAAGTCATGCCCCTAGCAACCAAACAGCATCAAAGGCACACAGATACTTATATATATACGGTGTATATATATATATATATATATATATATATATATATATATATATATGTGTGTGTGTGTGTGTGTGTGTGTGTGTGTATCTGTCTAAGACGAAAAAACCTAACCTAACCATAAAATAAATAAGAGTAATACTGCTTTAAATTGTTATTTTTTCAATTACCAATGTAAAAGTTTTATGTTTAAATTGCAATTTTGAGCTGAAAAAACAACACATCACTCTCTTTTCCCGATCTACTGAATCTACCCACTAAAATGTCATTCGTGAAACAACCTTGTCAGTCATATTTACAACAAAAATCTATTTATTACACAATAAAAGATGCATTACTTACACCCCAAATGATAATTAGTTGTACTTGAACATTTCTAAATTTGCCACTATCCTAGATTTTGCCCATTTTTAGTAAGATGTTTTTTTTACTTCTTTAAGATTTTTAACACACACACACACACACACACATATATATATATATATATATATATATATATATATATATATATATATATATATATATATACAAATATACAACATTATATCAGACACTACATTTACAAATATTTTTTAATTATTTTAGAAAAACAAAACCAAGACATAGACATAGAATAGTAGAACAATAGATAGAACGATATATAGAAAGATAGATAGACAGACACACTAAACACACTTCAAGACTGAAAGGTGTGTGTGTGTGTGTGTGTGTCCTTGGCCGTGGCTTGAGCCTCATTTGCGTGTGTGTGTGTGTGTGTGTTCATGTGGTAGACTCAGGGTCAGTTTTTAAGCATATTTTGATATATGTAAGAGGCGCTGATTTCTGTCTGTTAATTTCACACTTGGATGACCACTCAATACACTTTAACCAGAAGAAAATCCTCTCCTTCACCTTCCCCCTTCTCTCACTGTTTTTCTGCTGACAAAGGAATAAGAAAGAGAGAATATAAGAGAGAGAGTGAGAACAACAAAGACACAGAGCCAGAGGCATAAAAACGAGCGGGTCACTAACCAAATCCCTGCTCGGGATCTCCATCTCTCAGCCCTCTTTTAGTGCTTCTCATATTCATACCCCAGAGCTCCCATCACAGCCCCTCAGCCTCGGGCGGCAGCCCGCAGCGCATTACCCACAACCCCCAGCTCAGCCACAACATCATAATGAGAAAGAACAGGAGAGAAAACTGGGAGTGATGTAAGGTGTGGTTAATTGTTTATCCTACTCAGAAAAAGACTCAGGCGAAATATTGTCACTAGAAATTCATCAGTTCAAACATACTCCACCCGTAATATCTCTTTTTTAGACTCTTTTTTTGGCGTGACAATATCCCTTTTTTTTAACAATTAATCTGTATACACTGTTTTATAATAAAATGAAAATGTGTGTGTGTATGTATATATATATATATATATATATATATATATATACACACACACATATATATATATATATACATATATACATATTTATATATATATACACATATATATACATATATACATATATACATATATATATATATATATATATATATATATATATATATATATATATATATATATATATATATATATATATATATATATATATACCAGTGGTTCCCAACCGGTGTGCAATGCACTAATTTTTTTATTAAGGCAGAATCAGTGTAAACAGTATTCTCATATCATCTAGGACTAGGTATAAGGTGTTGTTGCATGCAAACTCTCGAAATGAAACAAATAAATAAATAATAATAAAAAAGCTACAGAGATTTTAAATATCTATTTCCTTATAAGGGTGCAGGGAACTTTTGAAAGGCTTTCCAAGGGTGCCTCAAAAAAGAAAAGGTTAGGGAACCACTGATATATACATACATACATACATATATATATATATATATATATATATATATATATATATAAACTATATAAAGTTTTTTATATATATTTACTTCACGTTCTCAAAAGTAAAACTGTTTTTTATTTCCATGTAAAAATTTTGGGAAAACATTTATTTAATATAAAATGTGTTTAATAAACAAATATTGAAATATTATAAAATGTAAAATTTTAATTAAATTTGAAAAGTCTATATAAAAAATTGTGTATTATACACAATTTCTAGACATTTGAAAAAGTGTCCAAATATCATATATATATGTGTATATATATATATATATATATGTATATATATATATATATATATATATATATATATATATATATATATATATATATATATATATATATAATATTTTTAAATAGTTTTTTTGTTCTCTAGTTTTCTTTTTTTTGCTCGATATTGAGGAGAAACACCTGAGGCAAAGGTGGCAGAAATTTCCCATAACTGAAGTCTCCTGAGCTATGAGAGAGACGCGTCTGTGAAATCAGACGTCTCTGGGTTTGAACATCGATTTGGACAAGCTTAAATACTTCATAATGAAAAAAAACATGATAAACCTTATCCATTCGAGATGAAGTAATATCAAACTAATGCATGAGTTCACACACACATATACACAGGGTTCAGTGCCTGGGCAGGCTTATTACCGTAATAAAATCAAATAAATTAAATTAGACCTGTTTCTGAAGCCTAGAGCTGTCAAAGTCATCGTGACTTTCATGGGTTACAGAGAGAGAGAGAGAGAGAGCGAGAGATCTCAGGAGATGCAGCCTGTGAGAATGAAAGAGAGGGGAAAAGAGGGAGAAAGAGGGAAGGAATACGAAATTGGAGCATGTCAGAGGAAAGCAGGGGATCTGAATTTAAAAAACAGACTCACAGATACGGGGACGAGTGGGCGGGAAATGGAAAAATAATGAGAATGAAAATGTAATTATCCACGAATAGGGTTTGCTTTGGTGCCCCATTTCTTTTTTAATCATTAGTGGCATGCGATTTTGGTGAGAACTGTGAGATATAGATACAGTATTATTTAAGATAAGATCCCTATACATGTCCAAAGTCTGTTGAAATGAGGCGGTTTCGTATGCACTTGACGTGGATTTTGCAACGGATTTTGATCTGTCACACGTCACAGGTCCTTGGCTGAATTCGATAGCTACAACGACCAAACAAAACCACCATTTTGATATTTGTTATGTCAAAGTGGCTTATAATTTGTGTCGTAAAAAAATAAAGATGAAAAAAAAAAATAATAATAATAATAGTAATTAAGTGCAAGCTAGTTGCCGATTTTTTTGAATTTTACGAAAAATGGATATAAATATTAATAAAAGAGTTAATGTAAATAGTTGAATATAAAAAGTTCAATAAACAACAAACAAAGTTTAATAATATATTACATTACTATACTATGTTATATTATATATTATATGCACAGACAATACTGTTTTTTGCTTTAAAGAAACTTACTTTATACTCACCAAGACTACATTCATTTTACCAAACATACTGTAAAAAACATTAAAATTATAATAATTAAGATTACAATTCAAATGTTAAAATTACTGCTTTAAATCAAAACTGAATTAATCGGCTGTTCAGATATTGTTCTAATATGTTAGTTTGCTGCTTAAGAATTTTTTTTTTTGATTATCATCAATATTGAAAACATTGCGCAACTTAATATTTTTGTGAAGTCTGTGATTCATTTTTCACGTTTTGTTAAGTATATATATATATATATATATATATATATATATATATATATATATATATATATATATATATGTATTTATTTATTTATTTTTTCATTTATTTATTTATTCCTCATTTTTGTCTTCACCATCACTTCTGATTAACTTAATTTATTTATTTTTTTGTCATTTTTCTTAAACATTTCTGCCCAATTCTGTACACTACTGAAGGAAAGCGACAATTACCAAAACGAAACGAAACAAAGAAAACGTGAGGAAACTCGGTGAAGGAAAGAGAGGTGAAGTGAGGCGAGCGCCGACGTACACTAGAGAGAAGAGAATCTAAATGGACAGAGGCATTATGGGAGATCAAATTCATCATTAGGTCAATAACGATGCTTCACCTACTCATATTCTCTCTCCTGCCTTCAGTCATATTTGGGGCCTTCAGTAGATCAAAAAGGCATCAGCTTTCTTATCACTTAAACAGCCTCTGAAATGGATGCCTAACGCACACTGGGCTCAGAATTCATTAGCACTGAGCTAGATAAGACCTTAATGCATACTAAACATCTCTGCTCCATATATATAGCATTAGCAGCATACATTAGAGGAAACTTTGCTTCTGTCGGGTTTGCTTGGAGGATCTAGTTCCCCTCGGCCTGTAATTACAGCACATATCTACAGTATACACTTTAACTCGAGCGTCTCCTGAGAAAAAGACATCTTGTGGTATCTAATTATTTTTCTTCAGCTGTGGAGTTATTCCTCTGATCCGAGTTGGGCTGATTAAGCTTTTTCACCCACATTTGATCATTCAAACACAAGCTATTACAACAATACGGTTGAGATTAAAAATTCATAAAGGAAAAATCAAATCAGATGGAGGATTTCAAGCTGATATTTCCGCAGTGGTCCCAGTAAATTTATTACCGATACACACTGTTAAATTGCTCGCATGTTTACTAAATGGTGAGAAAAGGAAAAATATATTCCTCCTAAAAAATAATGGTGTTTATCTCCGGGAAAAAAAAGTGTGGTCTCGAACCTGTGAGAAAACACACACAAACGCACACACACACACACACACACACACACACACACACACACACACACGCTTATTTATATACGCCACATTGTTATAATTACACACACACAAATATATTATTTAAAATTTAAAATGCATTACATATTTATAAAAAATAATAAATGTTTACATGAAATATTTATTAATATGTACAATCACACACATAAACACATACATATTTATATATATAAATCACTTTTATTTGTTTACACACTTATTTACACACAGTTATAATCATATATTATATTATATATATATATATATATATTTGTATGTTTTTATATATAATTTTTAATACATAATTTAAATCATAAAATGTATTTAAAAATTATAATTCTTTATATTATGTATTTATATATAACAATCACAAAAAATAAATAAATAAATAAATAATAATAAAAAAATAAAAAAATAAATATATATATATATATATATATATATATATATATATATATATATAATATTTAGAAAATTTACACACACAATAAATAATTAAGATAGAACACCAGCATGACCTCTCCATAGTATCCCTTTTGGAGGGATTTTACACTTCAGCATTATATGTGAACCATAAAAATATTATTCAAACCAGAAGGGTTACAGTATTGAGGGGGGATGTATATAAATGTAAATTTTGCTCTGATTTTGCAATGCAATTTTTCACAGTGCATTTGGGAAGTAGATAATCCTCGTACAATAAAGCTTATTCAATCTGGCCATGAAAAGACCTTCTAATAATTGCCTGTAATTTTTTCATCCACGCGAAACGCAGAGCGAACGTTTCTGTGTGGCGTCTTTTTCAACGGCTTTGAGAGGACAGAACCCCTCGGTACAGCAGGGAAAACGGATTCGCGAAGCGCCGTTAAGTAATAACACCTTAAACGAAACCGCAAAAGGTAAGGAGCGGGGTTAGAGGCGAGGAAATAAACCAGTGAAGGAATCTGTGATATGCAAACAAACATGAGCGTGATGTGACTGCGGAATGAAGAGAGCAGGTGAAGAGATGATGTGTATGTGTTATATCTGCCGTGCTTTGCCATCTGGACATCTGATTAGAAATGAACGATTATCTCACGTGGCACACGAGTGTGATCGTCACCACAGAGACAGATGTGTGAGTGTGCATGTGCTGAAAGAGCGAATCAGATCTCTCTAAAACCGAGTCTATAACCATCTGGGTTTTTGACCTTCTGCAGAAAACGCATTCATTAAACTAAACCGGTGTGAAGTGCGATACTAGCACACAGTGCGGCAGAGACGTACGGTGAATGCACTGAGAGGATGAGATAAATACCGGCCTTACTGTAAATTCCCAGATCGTTCGAGGTGTAACGGTGTAACAGAAAGCAATGTGAGAATACATATGTAACTGTCTTTGCCAAACGACAGTAATTTTCTGCAAATCTGTGCCAATTACGGAGGGTTTCGGGTGAGCAGATCCACTTTGCTGCCCGAGCTCTATTGTTATGACTCCAATATTTTGTTGCGCATTCTCATTGGTTTGTTAGCATGTGGGTGATGTCATCATGCACACACACACACACACACACACACACACACACACAGAGAAACACACACACAAACACAAAGCTGTTGGAAAATGCTGCATTAAATGCAGGCACACAAAGAGTATGCACATGACCTTACAATGTTAATGCAACAAGAGGATCTCTAATTATTAAACTGAGAAAAAGTATTTTTGTAATATGGTCAACATATTGCATTCTCACGCAATCTTGTAGTTGAAATTTTGTGAAAAATATCAATCCTTTTTAATTGCAATCTTGTGTAAAAGTCAGCTTTTTTAATTGCATGCAATTTGTAAAATGCACTTGTGTAAAATGTCAATTTTGTGTTTTTAATTGCGTGACGTTTGTTTTATAAAATAAGCCAACTTTTTTTAATTGGAAGCAATTTTTTTAAGATTGTGTAAAATGGCAACATTTGCATGCATTTTTGTTGACATTCAAGTCCTAATTTTTTACTTCCAAGCATATATGCCTGTGCTTTTTGGTTTGGATGGCAGCCGAAGGCGGGGACCTCATCAACCCAACCCCTGGACACAGAATCTGGTTTTAGGGACATGGAAAGTCCCCTCTCTGGGGTGGAAGCAGCCTGAGTTGCTGCGGGAGGTGGATAGGTACCGACCAGAGATAGTCGGGCTCACCTCCACGCACAGCTTGGGCTCTGGAACCCATCTCCTTGAAAGGGGCTAGACTCTCCACTACTCTGGTGTTGCCTGCAGTGAGAGGCGGTGGGCTGGTGTGGGCTTGCATAGCTGCCATGTGTTGGAGTTTACCTCGGTGAACGAGAGGGTCGCCTCCCTGCGACTTCGGGTTGGGGGGAGGACTCTCACTGTCATTTGTGCCTATGGGCTGAACGGCAGTGTGGAGTACCCGGCCTTCTTGGAGTCTCTGGGAGGGGTTCTGGAAAGAGCTCCAACCGGGGACTCTATTGTTCTACTGGGGGACACCTGGCTAGCGACACCTGGAGGGGCGTGATTGGGAGGAACGGCCCCCCGATCTGAACCAGAGTGGTGCTCTGTTGTTGGACTACTGTGTTAAGCACAGTCTGTCCATAACAAACACCATCTTCAAGCATAAGGGTCTCCACCAGGACACCCTAGGGCGGAGAGTGCCTCGGTGTTCCCCCGGAAGAGCTGGAAGAAGTGTCCTACGCCTTTTTTTAATTTATTTATTTATTTGCATGCAATTTTTAAATGCCATTTTGTGCATAAAGGTTATATAAAGGGCTTTTAAACCTTTAACGGACAGGAAAGTAGAGACCAGACAGGAAAGCATTAGCTGAAGAGTAAGGAGCATGCATTTTGTAATCACCATTTTTGTGTAAAATGTCAACATCTTTAATTCCATGCATTTATAATTGCCACTTTGTATAAAATGTCAATTTTTTAATTGCATGCTGTTTGCAAATCATTGTTTAAAATGTATTTTCACACCCTGATTAGCAGCAGTTAGCAAAGGAGAAGAACTTAAAAAAATGCTAAATCAAGTGTGCAATGCATTTATGGGATGCAGTGTTGAGCACTTTTACTTTACATTTATGTAACAGTCAAATCAAATCAATGAGTTTAAAAGGGAATGATAAAAAAAAAAGTCTTATGGTTCAGTCTCAACAGAAATGGAAGGTCAAGAGCCCATTATTGCATGCATTTTGCTGAAAACGCATATGATGCACAATATATACATACTGCACATTAGTAAAATGAGTAGCATGCAAATCCAAATTTAGTCCAACTCACAATCCAACAGCTGTGCACAAATGTAATCTACAAAACAGCATATAAACCCAGCAGACCTGCACAAACACCTCACGCTGGCATATAAACTGGAGGGGGAAAGGGAAATATGTATATTACGCAAAACATACATAGTTTGATAGCATACCATTCCCAATAAACTCAGCCAGGTGTAAGCCAGCGTTCACATACTGAAATATACATTGTCCCTGACAAGCCGCAAAAGATCAATAATGAGTTATCACAGCAAGACATGTGGACAAAGAGACAGAATGAATAAAGAAACAGGACAGAAACTAGAGACCCTTCTCTCTCTCTCAGCACCAGACAGATGATGTAATATCCTGTAACTCTTCAGGATTCTGAGCGACCAAACTCGAGGCGAGAGCACGTCTCTAATGTTTGTTTAATGCTGAACTTACACAGCTTTAACATTCTTTCTGTGTACCTGCACTCTAACTTTGTGTAAAAAAAAGTTGTCAAAGATGTGAGACAACCGTGTTAAAACAGCAGCCGGTAAAGTGAATAACTTTGCGAATATATTTTAAAACCCATGGCTTTATGTACATATTTTTGAGATGAACACCGTGTGTTTGGCTGGGTAAAACCATGGCATTGAAATTATTTAGCAAATAATATATTTATCAATTATGTAATTCATTCTGAAAGAGATTCTGAGAGAGACGCTCTTTATCGTATATTTAGGTTTGAAAATTAGATTGAAGGCAAAGATGCCTGAAATGATTTAAAAAACGTCAATATCAGCATATTAAAACAATTTCTGAAGAATCATGTTTCTGAAGAATGGAATAATGATGCTAAAAGTTCAGCTTTGCATCACAGAAATAGATATAGAGCATTTTAAATGCAGTTATTTTAAATTGCAATAATAAGCTACATATTTACTCTGTATTTAATTAAACAAATAGGAGACACAAAATCTCACTGACCCCACACTTTTCATTTAAACTTTCAGATGAAACAATGATGCAAAATGTAGATCAAAATGTCCGTTCTTGCATCATCGTCCATACACCGCAGCCTCCGCATGAAAAGAAAAATAAGAACAGAATGGCCTGAAATCATTTCATGAGCTATGACAGTCCCATAAAGCTGACCTTTCGATCATGTTTTCTCTATTTGGCTCCTGATAAGAGACATTACGGGCTCGATGAGGACTGTTCTCGGGTCAGCATGTACATGGTGTTTGATGGCAGAGATTAGTGGAGGATTATTGCGGACCAAAACAGGTAAATGGTGCCGGTGACTGACGACTCGTCAATACTATCGACCGGCCAATCCCACTTCACCATCAGAGGATCTCGAAGCCATTAGTGTCAACCGATAACACTGTGCCTGTGTGTATGAGAAAGCTCAGATGACAGCAGGACTCTGATCATGGGGCCCTCTAATATTAGTTCACAGACTTTTCTATTTACATTTTTCCATATTCCGTATAAACTGTTTTTAAACGGACTGTTTTTACAGCAGCAGCCGACGAAGAAGAAAGTCCACTCAATTAAATTGCTAATAATTATATTTATTTTTCATATTTTACTTAATAAAAAATTTAAAAATCTAATAACAATTAAATGTTGTATTTTTCTAGATTCTGTGCGATTTCATGAAAACAAAACTTTATTCATGTAATAATTTTCTGTGGATGTATGAGTTGGGTTGTTTAGGCTACAGTTTACTGTACGGTAATAATATATTTTGCCATCATTTCCTTTAGTTAAACTAAACTTTTTTTAAAATGTTGTCATGGAGATGCTTCTATATGAATACAATATGATGATAGTGTTATCAGTTACAAATAGTGAAATGTTTGCAAATAAACTAAGAAATAAAGTTGTTATTTTGGGGGGTTTTTTCATGCAAAAACTATTCTTGTTGCTGCATAACGTTACAGTTGAACCGCTGGTGGCAGATGGAGTATTCTGACCTTGTCTTTCATACTTTTCTGGACCGTAACAGAGTTATTTACTTGGCACTCAATGGGACAGTCACAAGCCTCTTGGTTTTCATCCTAAATATCTTAAATTGTGTTCCGACGACAAATGAAGCTTTGGATCGGCATGGTGATTAATGACATAACCCATTAAGTATCCATACTTGTGATTTGAAATTTTTGCGACTTTCCACCTTATACTTTAAATATCATAATATTAAATATCATCCAAACTGGAAATTGCATGACCCTACGTGCATCATACAATCATGCCGAACATGCCACAGTGAGTCAGCTGAACTTCCTGAAGCTGGAGAGTGTAAAACAGTGTTTCAGTGCACTTACTGTCCATTCTGAACTGGTTACAGTCAAGTATATATGCCTAAAGCATCCGTGCAAGCACACGCTAACAGTGGCATGTTATTTGTTACTGATAAATTGCTTTGACCTTCTGGACACCGGAGCCGTGTTCCTGAATTTGCTGATGAATGGCGTGATGACATGGTCGTGTGGCGCGAGTGTGTGTGTGTGTGTGTGTGTGTGTGTGTGTGTGTGTGTGTGTGTGTGTGTCTGATGGATGATAGCACTTTACATCTCCACATCATTTTCTACTTCGCCCTCATTTCAGCGCTACTACATTCCCTACAGAGCGAGCATGAGAGACAGAGAGCGAAAGGAAAGGGGAAAACGGAAGGAAAAGCGAACAAGATTAGCACTGATCCGTGAAGTTTCTGCAGAGGTGGATGTTGTAGGTGTGTTGTGTTCGCCTCAACCTAACAAGCGACTTAGAAATTGCCTATTTATGCAAATAACTCAAAACAACAAACTTTTAGCCGGGGAGCCTTCCACAACTGTCACCGGTTTGTAATTAGCGGCGGGATGATTTGAGGGAGCGTCTAATGAGTGAAGTGCAGACGGCTGACACTTTGCTAACGTCTGGGAGCTAAAATAAAACTGCGTGACAGCGTATGTGCACGTACTGAACGTGTTTGGCGGTACGTTGAACGCGAATACTCACATTTCTTGCTTTAAAGTGTGGAAGGCAATGTAAGTGCACCAAAACAATTATCATAGTAGTATCAAATGAAACACCACTGATAATCAAGCTATGAGGCATAGACAGAAATCAAGAAAATGACTGACAACCTTATTTGCAATAGTGCTGGCATTTGCACTGTAATAACAATATTACTGGAAGTATTCTTGTTTAAGTGTCATGCTATATGAATTTACATATAGGCGTGTATATATATATATATAATAAGTGTTAAGAACTGCTTTTTAATGATTTGATGCAGTCACTGAATCAATGACTCAATTCTTTTCGTTCTTAGCAAGGGTTGCCAGGTCTATAAAAGAAAACCAGCCCAACAGCTACTCAAACCGAGTCCAATTGTGTTCTTTCCGTGGTTTTCTCTACATCTAAACTGCGTTTCATGGAGATCATTTTAACCCGCGGACTAAAAACAACCCATGCCAACAGTGAGCTCAATTCTGCTGTAAAATACTAGACTTGCCAACGCTGTTTCTGAAGTAATCCGTGTCTTTGAAAGAATCAGTATGTATGGCCTGCTCTCTTACACAGTTAACAGAGTTGAATTGGTTGAGCGAATGATTCAATGATTCATTCCTAAATGAGTCACTCATAAAAACAGTTAATTGTTTTGTTACGATTACTTTCGTAGCATTTTTTAGCGAGTAAGATTGCGTGTGGATGGTGTAGGCAGCATGGTATGTAGGTCTGCAAGATCTAGTGTAAATTGTTAGTCTGCTAGCATTAGCTGGATTGACAGAGCTAACGCAGAGCTCCCAATCTGAGCTCAGGGCCTGAGGGCACTTCAGTCCTCACCGCAGAGAAACACTCATATCAACGCTCTCCAGGATTATTCAGACTGGTGTATCAGCAAATCTCTTACAGCTGATTTTGTCTGAAGTACTGAACCGCACTTTGACAATCTAACTGTACCGACAACAATGCTTAATGTTTAAGCTATTAGATTTCGGAAAGTAACAATGAAAAAGTAGTTTTGTTTCTTTAGAAAATGTGAGTGGTGCATCAATTTAACTCTTGTAAAGTGAACATATTTGTACAAAACAAATCCATTTTTAACTTCTGGCTAAAATAATATTTCTCTTTCCACGTTATTGCTATCGCCAGTTAAAATATTTCTACTAATTCAGTATTTCAACTGAATTAGTAGAGAAATACGCACAGATCAAGAACTGTTTACAAGCCAAAACAGTCCAAGATACTGTACTGGCATTAATGCGTACATCTTAAAGGGTTAGTTTACCCAGAAATTAAAATTAGCCCATGTTCTATTCACCCTTGAAGAATTCTAGGTGTATAAGACTTTCTACTTTCAGACAAAACCAATCGAAGTTACATTGAAAATGATCCTGGTTCTTTAGGTTTTTAAAATGGGAGTAGGCAGTCAAATAAAACGCAAGCATCCATGATAAAACATGCCTCACAAAGCTCCAGGTGGTTTCCTGTTCCACGCATTTTTGGAAAAAAATCTCACTTCCACTGACTGTCATACATTTTAGATGAACGGAGATGAACAGAGGTCTTACAGAGAACGACATGAGGGTAAGTAATCAATGATGGAATTTTTATTTTTGAGAGAACTATCCTTTAAATGTAAAATATTTAATTTGACATCGAATTGGGCTTTTTAAAGAAAAAGCCATGAAAGTTCTTTGTTAAGCACTCTTAAGTATCCATTAATATATTAAGTACAAGAGCAAGATTTTAAATACAGATGCAAATTTGTAGGTACACGTTTTTGCAAAGTATTATAATTGCAAGCAAGGCACGCTTGAAAAACAATGTTACACATTTTAAAATGCACGTTTTTGTTCAAATCACAAAACTTAAATATGAGCAATAGTGATGCTTGTCTTAGCAAAACACTAACATATGAAAATAAGCTGGCATTTAATTGTTTCTGTGGAAGAAAATGACCACCAACGCTGATTAAATGAGCTAAAAAAAAAAATTTCTGCTCTCTAGCCAAAACCCCAAGTGACTTTAGCATGAAAAGGAGATTTCTTAATAGAGTAGACAGCAAATATTGAAATTATAGACAGAACTGTTTGAATAAATGCGCGGGTGGGCTGAAATGAAAACGCATTTATGATATTGATGTTGAATATTTAGCATCGGTAATAAAATATTAAACGCTTGTGGAGATTTCAAGTACATATAAGCATAAAAAAATGTGACTGCAGCAATAAATTGCCTTTAGCATGAGCACGATCTCATTCGACAGCGCACATCATAAATACAGCATTGAACGAGAGAAACGCTTATACGAACTCTTGGTTAATGCAAAACTTCTAACAGAGGTTAGCTTGAGCCTTTGAGACGCAGAACTGACGTTAGCATTAGCGACAGTGCTGGGGAAGTTAATCAGTTATTCTAATAGCAGATGCTAATCACATGTGCTGATCACGAGGCCCTGGGCTCATTGTTAGGACTGCTCTCTCGCTCACTCTCTCTCTCTCTCCCTCTCTGCCTCTGCCTCTCTAATTAGCCCACAGTGCTGACTGCTGAATTTACCTGACCTACTCCAGTCACTCTCTATTACAGGCTCCGTCCTCAACAAAAACTTATGCGCACAATCGCTCTCGCCGTCTAACGCTCGCACACACATCGCAGTGTGCGTGAGGAAACACTTCTCCTGTCACGCCACGTTCCAGTCACAAAATCGCTGATGGAGAGAGGCACTAATTAGCACGACTGACACAGGAAGGGAAAAATAAAGAAAGCCCTGAGTCTGTGCAACTGCAGGAAACTGCAGGGGGGAAGACACCGTGCTTTGACCCTTGCGATTCTTTTTAGCGCTTTTCTCTTTAGCGCGCACGGCAGAATTACCGTCTACCTATTTATCGACCTATTCATAGACCCAATTAAGTCTACGAATGTGACGCACATCGAGAGCCAAGAGGAAGTCGGTCGATATGTGATCTGTACATCAGCCCTTTCTGGTTAAATCTGTTCAAAGAGAACTTTGGTCGGACAACAAAAACTAAGAACGCGTTTAATTTTCTACTAAATTAAATGGGATACTTTTCACTGGAGAAAGCAATTATATGGATTACGTATTCTTAATGATGGTTCACTAGATGATGGGCTGGATCGATGTGGATAACTTTGGGTTTGCTGTGATGTTTATATCAGCCGTTCTCATTCTGATGGCACTCATTCACTGCAGAGAAGCTATCGGTAAGTGGAAAAAGTCCTTAATTCAGCTTTCTTTACTTCCTTAGCTTTATTTCGATGGCCCACTTTAGACATTCTACTAACAGTAAGTAACTTTGCACCTACATGTCAACTATCAGTCATTAGAGTATTAGTAGACTGTCTGCTTAATGACTTCTAACACTTTATTTTGATGGGTTCACAATATACAGTACATACTGACTATTAGAAACTTTGCAAGTATATGTCAACTTATTTTACAAACCCTAAGCCTACCCTAACTGTCCACTCTGAGAGCTAGTAGACATGTAGTTGAAATGAATGAGACAAAGTGTAACCTCATTTTTTTTTTTGGTTAAAATTAGCTTAAAATCAAGTAAGTAAACTGAACTTTTAAAGAACACATCACATTAATCCATCAATCAACCAACTCAATCAATCATTTAAGAAAAATGCCAAAATATATGCAGTTCATTTAGATTTAATTTCAAACATGAATGGGCAGTGTAACCGCTTTTCTTAAACCCATAATCTCTAAATTAATAACAACATACATCTGTGACAACGGATTCTATTTTATGCTAAATTGCTGTGTTAGTCTGCAATATCCTGCCGTTTGCCTCGGGATGTGTTTTATTGTTTGGTTTTGATTATTTGTATTCTTATTTTTTTTTTATAATTTCTCCAGTCTGGCGACTAAGAACACCCCTTACCCGTCAAGATCGCGGCAACGCAAGGCCTCTCGAGGCTCATTTCTTTAATTAAATGTCAACAGGATCACATTATTTCTCTGGCTTAGCGATTTTAAACAAGAACAAGTTGCTTTCTGTCATTGTGCTGTTCATTTGTAAGCGCCATGAATTCATAACGTCAGAGAAACATTGCAGAATGGGGTGTAAATTGTTGATGCACCGGCCCACGGCTAGTTTTTAGGTGCAATATCCCGTGGAAAGGGCAGAAGTGGGATTTATAAAATTTTGATGAACTTGTGTTTGTGTCATTTATTTATTATCCACTGGGAAATACACTCTTGTACACATACAGCACACAGGGGTGAAAAGCCCTTGTCTTATTTACTTGCCACCCACAATGCGTTTTAAATGCACTGTATCTATATTGCCATTATCAGTCATTTCAGCATAAACGCACCTCCTTTATATGCAAATTAGGTTCATTACAGATCACACCTTGTTTTCAAAACTCCTGCGGCAATTAACGTCCCGCCACTACCGCCCACGGAAAACAGACTTGTGTACATTTTCTATTGATCATGGCAGGAGTAATTCATCAAATGCAGAAGAGCGGCATGCACACATATGCGCAACACGAACAGCATGTGCAACTAAAAGCTGCCGCCGCGGGTGTGATTCATTCTTAGTGAATTCCCCTTACTTCATCCAAACAACTAATTAATCAATCTATCAGTCATGCAAAATAAGCTCATTTATTTGGACCGGCCTATTCGTAGCGTTTGTGAGATTGGGGTAAAAATAATTGAACGTGCATCCAAGCCTACATCAGCAGGTTCTCTATACTAAAGCACATGACACGCGGTTGCCCTTGGTTACCGTAAAATGTGAAACCGCTAGAGTAGGGAAAACCCGACTAAAATCAGTTCATCTGGATTTGATCAATACCCCCCTGTCCCTTATGCGGCATCACGCCTCAAGCTTCATTTTACCGCATTATTCTCTCTAGGTTAAAACTTCTATTTCGAGAGAGTCCTGGACAAATCGAACATTATAAAAATACACAAACAAGAGGCAGCATGAAAAGGAAATAAGGCTGTAAAAAAAAGATACTGGAGTGTACAAATGTTTTTGTCTTGCAAGGAATAGTTCGCTCAAAAAGTTGTATTTACTCTCCAACAGGCCATCCAAGATTTAGAAGAGTTTGTGTGTTCAGCAGAACAGATTTGGATCATTTTAGCATTACATCACTTGTACTTCCTCTGCAGTAAATGGGTGCCATCAGAACGAGAGTCCAAACAGCTGATAAATACATTACAGTGATGCAGACCAGTCCACTCGGTTAACATCTCGTGAAGTGAAGAGCTGCGTGTTTGTTAGAAGCAAATCCATCAAGAAGTGTTTAACTTGAAACTGCTGCATACAGATAAAGAAAAAAAAATCCAATATTTTAGTCCTCTATCTTAAATAATGGAATCATCGGTGAAAAGTTCACCTTGACTGAATCAGGGGAGGAATATGCAAACCAAGCACCGTTTACACGTGGACAAAAACATACCAGTAGATTTTGATACGAGATGACAACATGACACGGACTTTAAAACACCTAAATGATGCTACAAACGTGCAGTTTTCACTTCAGGAGATGTTAACTGATGGATTTTATCAGCTGTCTGGTCTCTTATTCCGGCGGCACCCATTCACCGCGGAGGTTCCATTGAAGAGCAAGTGATGTAATGCTACATTTCTCCAAATTTTTTCCCATGAAGAACTAAACTCATTTACATCTTTAATAGCCTGAGGGCGAGTACATTTTCAGCAAATGTTAATTTTTGGCACAGCTATTCCTTTAAGTGCTTATGCACATAATGCATCGGCTGATTTATTATATAATCCGCCAGGATTTTGAACATCCTGATTATTGCTTTTGAAATTGAATCAGTGCTTAGAAATATAAAGCCATATATCTTGTGCAATCTCCCTCCCTCTTTCTCGGAACCTGAAGAACGCCTAGAGGAGACGTTTGCTCTGAGGAAGCTCCTTCAAAGCTCAAGAGACATAATAAAGTGCTATATTTATATTTCATTAATGCATCTACTTTCTTTCAGAACTTTCCCATAAGACTGCTTTGATATTAAAAACAGACACAGTTAAACTATTGCGCTATAAATTTAATGCGGATAGTACACTATAATTCATATCATTCAGTCTGGGAAAAATTCATGAGGAAATATACATAAGATCAGAGCAAAAATCAGACTTTTCTTTAGACTGAAGCAGTATTATCTTAGTATCAATTAGATAGCATAATATTTTTATTAATACTTGAAAAGCTAGTTAGCAAAAACAGATTTATACAATTTTTAACAATTTTCAAAAATCACGTTTTTGTTTTTTTTGCATTCCAATTAATCTTAAACTGAAATCCATAGGCATTTGAAACTATTTTATTTCGCGGTTTTGGGTAAATATTTTAACCCCGTACTTGAGTCTCTACTGAAACCTTAGAGCAAAATTCTCCATTCATTCCCTCTGCTGTTTAGAAGAAACAATAAAGCGGCGGAAGAGATCTCATTTGCGATTTTTCTTTCCTGCGGGCAGGTCATCCATCTCCAGCTGAATCATTATAAGAATTGATGCTTAGTCTTTGTTGTGTCTCTCTATATGCAGATAGGCATCGGCTCACAGAGGGACAGTGAATGCGCATGGCTCCCAGGCGGATCAGAGGAGACGTTGAAGGGAATAAAAGAGACGCAGACGACCCAGTTCAGGGAAGAGAAGTGCACACTCTTCTCTTTTGCTCTTATGCCCTAAAGACACAGTTGAAGACTGAACTGGGCCGCCTCGGCACTTTGTGACGGCCTGTCCCGTAACCCCAACCAGCTTTCTGTGCCACCACTCCACTTTTCTGAAGTCGACGCCAGCATTTCCTCCTCCAGTCCAACAGCTACGCTCTCACCACCCCCTCATCCATTTATATACAGACAGACAGAGCCAGAAAGAGAGAGTCTGTCAAACAGATATAAAAACTGTTTCTTTTGGACTATTTTGATCGTCTCCTCTTGGCTTATATCAAATATTTTTTTTAATTCTTGACTGGTGTTTTGCTTTGTTCTCTCTACGAGCTTGTCGCTAATCACGTAACGCCGACGTCTCACGACATCCGCGAGGACTGCGTCCAGCTTCCACAGTCAGCAGAAGCGTTTATTACATTTGAAATGTGGATATTTATCGAACAAAAACACATGGGTTCGCTACAGGGAGCCTTTATCAACCCCCCTGGAGACGTGTGAGGGACTATTTTATTATGAATACAGCTACCACCCGTTTAAGCCCGTTCAAAGATTTTTTTATATAAAAACTTGGTCTGACAGAAGAAACTCAAATCCAGAATGTTTCAAAAGGTCGGTAAAAGACAGGACGGTTTTCATCTTTGCCTGAACTAACCCTTTAATGCATGCATCTCGTTTATTTTAACATAAATTCCTACATACATTATTGTTTGAATACATATTATCATTTCAGTTAAAAATACATGTATAAATATATATATAAATTCATCCCAAATATATATATGTGTGCTGTGTATATTTATCATGTAAATACACAATATATATACACATATATTGAAAAAAAAAAAAATATATATATATATATATATATATACATATACATATATATATATATATATATATATATATATATATATATATATATATATATATATATATATATATATATATATATATATATATATATATATATATATATATATATATATATATATATATATATATATACATACATATATATATATATATATATATATATATATATATATATATACATATACACACACACACACACATATATATATATATATATATATATATATATATATATATATATATATATATATTCATTATTTAAATTGGTGCTAACACATTTGAATTAAAATAATTTCTCAACATTATTTTTATTTATGAACAAAAAAAAAAAGCTAAAATCCACATCTTACAAGACTATATACAACTAAAAGCTGAGAACTAGACATGCATTAAGTGGATTAGACATGAAATCTGATGAATGAATTTTCTTCATTGATACATATTTCTGATCTTATTGCTCAACAAGTAGAGCCCTGGATTATCAACACCAAGATTATGCACTTGATTTCCAAGAGGAAAAAAAAAAAAGAACTGATAATATGCTTTGAAAACAACATTAATTATAAATTAATCTGCATGACTCATTAGTTTGTTATTTCCAAAGAAAATAAACTGAATTCCCACTGCAAGTATATCGCATTACAGAAATAAAGTGTTGACTTTAATTAAACAGACCCAGAAAAAATTCCTTCAATGGACGACGAACAAAACATTCGACTTAAAATCAAAGCAGCATGAGGGCTTGAGTTAATGAGCAAACAAAAACACACACAAACAAAACTTTTTAAATATAAAAGAAAAAATACAGAAAAAATACATTCACCAAAACACTAGATAAATGAAATTGTTTTCCTCTTTCAGCTTATTTAAAGAAAGAATCAGCCACTAAACAACTGGCATTTAAGCAAATTATGAATATAACAATATAAGGCAGACATGAAAAATACTGCATATAAAATATTTTAACACGATTTGGAATAAAAAAGAAATTGCACAATAGTCTTAATACAATTGAGAAATTAATGTGTCAGATTTCTAGTTAGTTTTAGTGAGATGGAAAAATATCAATCAATAATAATAATAATAATAATAATAATAATAATAATAATAATAATAATAATAATAATAATAATATAAAAACTTAATTAATAAAAGTTATTATTGTTAACTAAAATGAAAATTGAATCCATGAAAAAAATGTGTATATATATATATATATATATATATATATATATATATATATATATATATATATATATATATTACTTTTTTTTTTTACAATTTTCTTTTAATATAATAATACAATGCATTTTTTATAATATACAAAATGTATGTGTATATATATATATATATATATATATATATATATATATATATATACACACACATACACACATACATTATACATACAAAAAATATATATATAATGTTTGTGTATATGTATATTATATCAAATTGTATATTATATATCAATAAAATAATTAAATCAGTTTATTTGAAACATAAAACTAAAATAGTTGTTTAAAATAGTGACAATCAAAATCACCTCAAAATATTTCAAAATTTTACAGAATCAGATAGGACTATTGACCTCCCAGAGACAGTCGGAGTCTAAATCCAGGCTGTAGCAGGATAAAGTGTTCGTTATTCGTATTACGTGGAGTGTTTTACAATTAATTAATGGCAGGTTGTGGTTGTCACAGCACATAATGATTGGCTAGACTCAGTTAAACACGACTGGCAGCTTTAGAGTGAGCGTTAAATCTGATTGGCTGAGGCTCGGCACTTTCGCTGATCTAAGGTCAGCTTTAAAAGGCTGATGACTTTACAGACTATTTGTCTTGATCTCAATGGCTCTGCTTGTCTCACACACACACACACACACACACGCAAATTAAACACAGCCACACATCTCCTCTGAAAACGGCTGAAGGCGCTGTAATTGCTTATAGTGTTTGTCTCTTTGCAAAGGTCACTGGTGAGATTTCTAAATGTCCCTGCTGCACATTAAAGGAATATTACGCTTTAGTGCAGACTTTTGCTCTTCTATACATAGCCTTTAATATATTAATATATTGAGTGACGCTTGCTAAGCAAACCGCTGTTTTTTTGCTCATATACTTGAACAAACCCCAAAGCTCTAAAGCAAACCCCAACTTCAGGAGCAGCTCATTCATTACGACTGAATTAGACACAGCTCACAGGAAGCTGAAATAGAATGACAAGAAGTGGAATTGACCGAAACTAAACTGCAATGTAAAGAAATAAAAGAGTCAGGCAGCAGAGGAAGTAAATTAGTTGAATTAGTTTTATATATATATATATATATATATATATATATATATATATATATATATATATATATATATATATATATATGTGTGTGTGTGTGTGTATATATATATATATATATATATATATATATATATATATATATATATGTGTGTGTGTGTGTATATATATATATATATATATATATGTGTGTGTGTGTATATATATGTATATATATATATATATATATATATATATATATATATATATATATATATATTATCTATAAATACAAAGTTACATGTATCTAATAATAATTTAATCTAAATAATTTACTAAAAATTATCACTGAAAAAACATACGTACACACACTATATATATATATATATATATATATATATATAGAGAGAGAGAGAGAGAGAGAGAGAGAGAGAGAGAGAGAGAGATTTAAATCATTACATATACACATTTGTTATATTTATTTTTCTAAGTGTTAAAATATGTATTGAAATGAATGCAACCATTACAATACTTTTTATTAGTTTTATTAAAATACTATTTTATTACATTTTTACATTTATGTTTTTATTTTTTAAGAAACACTTATAATTTACCCTAAAGCCTTCAAAATAAGAATACATGCGCATGATTACTTTAATTAAGCATGTTTACACTAAATTGGTGTCCTGTGTGTGTGTGTGCGTGCTGAACATTGCAAATTCACTTGAAATTCTGCGGCTCTACAGGAATTTAAAAGCTTTTTCAGTTGGATTCTGAATTTTTCACAAACCCAAAACACACACACACACACACACACAGTGACTTCAACCTGTTTGAAAGATTAATAGCTGACTGCAGTTAAGCGGACATGCACAGAATGAAATAACTGATGTAGCGAGCGCGATATGCAAACCATGCATAGATGGGACAGAACTCTGATGTACTGTATATATGTACCATACTGGGGTTCCTGCATGCTTTACATTTCCATATCCATCTATATCCATATCTATTGTATGTACCTGTACGTTTCCATAGACAGGGCCATCTTAATGTTTGTGTGTGTGTGTGTGTGTGTGTCCCGGGACTTTTGAGTTTCCATGGCAACCCCAAGGGATTAAAGATGTGATAACACTTGTCATTTAGGGAAAGCCCATCCTGCTGTGAAAAACTGGGGGTGAGAAGAAAAAAAATATATATACCAATCTCTTGAAAAAGCAAAAGATATATTAAACATACCGCTAAACACAGCTAGAAACATACGGCAAAGATACTTTCTACAAACATGGTGACGATTAGCTATCTTTAAAGCATGAAAAAGCCTAGAATAAAAAGGTGGTTAGTTTAAACTGTGTTGCATGCTATTATAGTTTTTATTATTATATTTTGAAAAATTTTGGTAACGCTTTATTTTACGGTTACAACTATTATATGCTTATTAGCCTTTCTTTAGTGCTAATTAAGCACATATTAATACTTTATTCTACATCTCTCATCCTACCAATACCTAAACAACTACCTTACTAACTATTAATAAGCAGCCAATTATGAAAATTTATAGTTAATAGTTAACAATTCTAAAGTGCTACCATAGTTTGCATTTTATTTTAATTTTAACTGAAGTTTTATTAATTTTTTTTGTTTGTTTGTGTCTTTTTTTGTATGTGCCAACTGTATATTTTTTAAGTAATATTTATGTTTTAGCTTCTAGCTGAAATCAATAGCTTTCTTAATTTGGCAACCTATTGAATTTTAACAAGTACAACCTTATTGCAAAATGTATGAGAATGATAAATTATATCATTTTGACATTTTGTTAAAATGATATTTATATTAAACATACGTTCTGTAATGAAAACTAAGGGATTTAAATTTTTTAATTAATTTTTAGGTAGATATATTTCACTTCAAGTATAGGGAAAATGTAAATGAACACCGATATATAAGATTTATTCAAGTAAAAATGCACGGTGTAAAACAAGAAAAGAAGGAAAAAAAAGGAGGCAGTGGGTTTATTGTCAAAAAAAAAAAGTAAAAGAAAAGCAAAGGCCCTTGGACCTCCTGAGGATGACATTTAACTTTCTGCAGGTCAAACATTGTTCATGTACTGACCATTTGTTAAACAAGAAAAAAGGACCTATTTTTTTTACCCTATTCATGAAAAGTGCTTTAACCGCTCACACTTTCCCAGAGAAAAACAGAGCGAGAAAGAAAGAGAGAGAGAGAGCGGGAGAAAGAGCGAGCGCAGAGAGAGCCGAGGAATAAACAGAATATGAAATGTGAAAGTGAGGAGAAAAAAGGATGAGTGCAAACCGCAAAGACGATTTCAAAGTGGTTGTAGAGTAAAGTGAAGAGCGGGATTTTAGCGGAGAGAGATAAAGCAAGAATGACAAGTTGAGAAGGGAAAAAATAAAAATAAAAAATAGAGACTGGAATGGGACTTGCAGTAATGCAGTGACCTCAGGCTGCAACAGACCTCAAAACCCTCACTTCACACACACACACACACACACACACACACACACACACACACACACACACACAGAGCCCTCGAGGAGGCTGTGTGTTGACTGCTGATATTATAGCCCTGATGGAGGCAAAAAGGAAAAAAAAAGGGAGGTGGGAACACTCCAGTAAATAAAAACAAAAAGTTAAAGTTGCTGTATAGTTTTCTGAATATTTTAACACTTGTTCTTTCTTCAACTTTTCCCATACTTGAAAAGCGGAACTCCGCCAATAGCGCCTGAGCCTGGGGGCGGGACTACCTGTTTTTCCGACCAATGGAAAACAGGAAGCCAACAATTGCATTTGGTGCAGAAAGGAAGCGGCTCCCGTTTAATAATTGAACGGATAGCCGTTTAAAAAATGATATTCCTGTCATCGTGTGTTCACCTGGTTGTTGACGTCAGCACAGATCCTACGTCTTTTCTGTGGGATTGCGGGTGTTTTTCGCTGAAGGCCACCGCTCGTGACTGGTGTGAACTACTTCTGACGGTGCTCTGTTGTCTTTTTTGGAGCTTGACAGCTGTAGGCAGCGAGCACTTTCATTTCAATTCACTGAACTTTCATTTTCCTCTTCTTCTCAGGAGTCTTAAACTGTATTCGGCGGCTGCGTCTAATGAAAAATGCAGTAGCGTCATTGTTATACACACACACACACACACACGCGCGCTCCCTCTCTCTCTAACATCAGTGTTTCTGCAGCGGCTCCATGATCAGATTCTAATCAGTGTTTGTGAGACAGAGTGGAAAAATCAGCCTGTCAGTAACACACACACACACACACACACACACACAGTTCTTCCTGCTCTAACACACACAGATTCATCGATGACTACTTCCGAAAAACAGATTTCCTTTAATCATTCTTTGAATTTCCTTCTTTTCTTCCTTCCATTTCCTTAGCTTTTCCTTCTCCATCCTTATATAACCACCCTTCCTTTTGTTTCTTTTTCCTTGTCTTTCCTTTCATTCCCTATAATACCCGTTTCATTCCTTTGCATTTCACTTCCCCCTCTTCAACCTGTCCTTAATGTTTTCACCGTCTTAAGGATACATTTCCTCTCCCTTCTCTATTTTTCTCCCTTCTTCAGTTTATTCCCTTTCACATTTAATTACTTTGTCCTTATTTTTCCACTTATCTTATTTCCTTTTCCCTCCATTTCGATATCCTATGTTTTCCTCTCTTTGCCCTAATGCAATGCAATTTATTTTTCTCCTCCTTTTCCCTATTTTTCTTTCTTTTTCACTCCCCTTCTTCCTCAGTCTTTAATCCTTTTTTCTTCCCATGATCTTTTGCTTTCCCACATTTTCTTCCTTCCTTTATCTCTTTCCTTTCCCTGTCTTTTCATTTCCTTTCCATTTGCCTTTTTTCTCTTTCTTCTGATATTTGTCCCCTCGTTTTGATCTTTTGCCCCTCCGTTTCTCATTCGATTGCTTTCTTCCTTCTTTGGTTTACGTTTCTTACCATTTTTATTTTTCCT
>NC_056713.1:21322081-21344581 GCF_018831695.1 Puntigrus tetrazona | reverse complement strand
CCTCACTGAAGGTTCTATGTAGAGCGTCACTCCTAACTCTGTCTGTGTGTGTGTGTGTGTGTGTGTGTGTGTGTGTGTGTACAAAATACAGTACCACTATTGGGCACCCTGAAGCCCAGCGCTGGCTTGCGTGTGTGTGTCCGTTTGTGTATATATAACTACATGAAGAGCAGTCTGACCAAACTTAGACATGTCCTGTCCGCTACCCCATTTTTATCTCCAAGTTCATCTGTCATTATTGAAGTGTGTTTTACACTGTTTATATATTCCCAGAGAGCGAGCGTGGAGCGAGTGTGTGCCTGTGTGAAGACACAACACAAAGAGTGTGACAATACTGACCTCCAGCTACAAGAATTGAAGGACCACACACACACACACACACACACACACACACACACACACACTCACATACTGACTCTCTCTCTCATTTCTGGGAATTTCTACCCCCTAACCCTAAATATGCCCCTTGCATTGTTACACTTTTAGATTTTCTATTTTTTAATCTATTTTTTTTCCTCATGGGGATCACAGTCTGGTCTAAACAATATAAAAAATTATGTTAAACTTGTGGGTCCCTTCAATGTACACACACACACACACACACACACAAGCAGTAGAGCGTGTATTTGCCCAAATGCATTAAATGATGAAACTATTCTGAAACTTTAGCAAAACCTTTCCAACAGTAAATACGTCAGCTCTTTTTACCTGTTTGGAGTCCTTTAACTTGAAGTGAAACAAACTGATTAAAATGATACAATAACACAAATAATGTAATAATAAAAATAACAACGGCAAAATAATGCATGTAAATAATGACTTGTTTTACATGGTTTGTCTCCTAAGAATTGACATTTTTATACTGATCAGTTTTAAATAACTGAACTAAACAGTCTGATTCCTGATTTTTTTCCCTTATAGGATGGACAAATTATTCTTCTAGAAACAGCAAATAAAGTGTGCCATCATATTAGTGGTTTTAAATGGATAAAATGGATAAAAACCTCATCCTCTAGTAAAAGTGGTTTATTGAGAACCATTTCCTTACTCCACGACCTTAACTAACTTTCACATGACATTTTAACAGGCCGGTCAAATTCTAAAAGAATGGATCGATCCAGCAGAAACGGTAACTAAATTGCTATCCGAACATCCAGTGCTTAATTTTTATCCCAGGTCCTGACCATTCAAGTCGTTTTGTATAATAATCTCCTAAATCTACTGAAATGTATAACATAAGAAGGACTTAATCAACTGCCGTAAGCCACAAACAAACTTGATTACAATATGAAAAAATGCCTGATGTGTCTTTTAGACCAAAAGTCAAAAGCGAATGCTCCGTCTGGAATCTATTTAATTGAAAGAGCAAGGAGGAAAACACCTTTTCATTCAAAACCAAACTATTAAGCTCGTGATCAAAGCACAAATGACCAAAACTACCATCAACAGCTCTTAACTCTCGTCAAATCTAAAAAGATACTCCAGTTTTTGTCACGGACCTAATTTTTGATCTCATCCACATTGTTTGCATGTTACTAACTTCCTTCAGTAACTGACAAATTTAGGGATGCATGATAAAAAAAGGACAAAACAATGTGCAGAAGAAACCTGATGAAAAGTAAGAGCTGATTAAATTGAGCACCATTAAAGCAATACGTTTTAGGTTAACCACAAGATAGCTCAGATTAACATGATAAACTTAACTCTCTTTTTATTACTCTGATCACTTATTTAAAAAACACCATTCACAGAGCAAACGGTCTTCATGCTACTTGGTCTACAAAATAATCAAATGTTATTATAATATAATAAAAAAACTAAATAATAAAACATGACAGGTACAAATCCAGCAAATGAACTGTACCAGACACAAACCTCAGTCGGAATATTATTACAGCCATCTATGCACATTACATTGGGATAGGAGGGAAAAAAAAGTATTTTAATTAAAAAACAGCATTCATTGGTGACAAGAAAGCTGAAGCCATGGCCTACAAAAAGGATTAGTTTAGCCAAAACTCAAAATAACACCAAAAATACACCAAAATTAATTTTTAACACATTTTTTGCTTAACACCTCGAAAATAAAAATGAGTCAATGTCTCTGTGAGGTAAATAATTAATAAAAAGTGGCTAAATATATTAATAAATATAAGCAAAAAAAAATGTAGCGATGCACTTTTGTTTTCCATTTAATAGATTTAGTTTCTGAATAAAGGACTAGAAACTGTGGCAACAAATGAGCGGTTCTAAATGGACAAAGCTGCTCTCAGCTCTCATGCTATTAACATGATAAAAGTGGTTTATTGTGTAGCATTAGCCGGTTTTACTGAACACCCAACCCTGTATAACGTGAGCAACCTTCCCACACTTCACGTGTCAGTTCAGCTTCATTATAATTCCAGTTTTGCGGCCAGCAGTAATGTACAGTTATCAGCTGCGTTTATTGGTAAAGCTGAATAGGCTTGAAAGTACTAGCAAGATAATTGTGTTTTTGTTCAGATTGTAATATCTAATGTATTTTCATCTGATACGTTTCTCATATGTTGCATCTTGCGATGTAATGTAGCGCATTTATTGCGTTTTTCTGTTTTTCAATCGAAGTTGAACACATGAAAAGGACTTGACAGCTTGATCTAATCTTTCTATGATGCCGAAAAACGAAGCACGGGTATGTATTAGATTAAAAACGTGTTTTTCATAGGACTGGCAAGTTTTAATGGAGACAAGATTACAAGAGTGAGCAGAAAAGGTCTTGATTTAATTCAAAATATTGCAAAATATTTCAGGATTATATCTGTTGATAAGACAGACAATGCATATGATATTTCCAACAATACATTGCTTGATTGGAGTTTTAATAATGACGTTTTGATCCTGATAGTCTTATCCGTTTTTTCATGGTTTGTCTCCTCAGAACTAACATTAAAGCGCCACTATTATGGATTTTTGGAAATGATCTTTCATGCAGTGTGTTACACAGCTCTAAGAGAATGTTTTAAATCTAGAAGTGCACTGTGTATGAAGTTAAAGTAAAAACTAAAGGAAGAGCCGACTCTGAATCATTGAAACGAGTAGTTTTTAAAACGAATCCCCAGCCGTTTCACGTAGACGTCATTAGCATATTGCTCATCCGCTTGTCGGTGTTTTCGAAGCTGGTCTGAATGAAAACGCGAATTCATTCTTTGCCACTATGTGCGATAAAGTACCCGCTTCCTCGGTGACGCTCGCACAAAGAATTGTTTTTGAGCAAGTAAGGTAAAAATAAATGCATATCAGAAGACAATAAAAGTATTTTTTGATCAGCCCGTCAGCCTGTTGTATGGGACTCCCAAAACCAAAATACGAACCTTTCATTGTCCATAATATGGGAAAAAAATATCATGATTACACATAAATTTTATAGATAATTCCTCCAGACTACTAACTACAGCAGTTAAAGATATCCTTCTCTTCTTCATTTTACATCCATCAATGCGTTAACTGTGGTCTCATATCAGTGGTTTTAAAGGAATGAAATTAAAGTCAGTCCTCATTATCTATTAAAACTGTTTATTGGGAATCTTTTGGTAGTTTTACCGAACACCACCCATCTGTGGGAAGCTTTCCCAAATGCGAAGTGACATTTTTACAGGGCAGTCATGTTTTAAAGGAAGGGCTTGATCAAGCGGTGATCAACCAACAAGAACAAGACCCAGACCCAGATGAAGGAAGGTAGGATTGTGTGCATGAGCCTTTGCCTGGCTAGTAATGTGCTATCCAAACTTCCAGAGTTATGACCCTTTATTGTTCTATATGATAATAAGTTTTGGGCTTTTTATTTTTTATAGGTTTCATTTATTTTCTCCAGACTAGTTGAAAGAAACATCCAGAAGAAACCGTTGAGTGTTTCTTTTACAGCACTTCATCTATTTGTATCAATAGATTTCAATTACAACGCATGTTTTTCAAGGCAGTTTCCTCAAAATGGGTTTTTTCTCCGACACGAGCCATAAATCTCCACTTCAGTATCACTTACGCACACCAAACATCGCATTTTTATTCCCGTCTGTATCCTGACGGTTTTTACAGAAGGATTTGTTCATGTTTAATTTGCTTGATTATGTATAGCATTTCAATCCCCCTAAACTTGTGAAAATGTAGTGTTTTGTGGATTATAGAGTGACGAAAAACAACCCCAAATTCCCTCTGTAAAAACTCTAAAGTCAAAAAAGAGAAATTTCAACAATATTAAGATTGTTCCTAGAAATGTATATAAATTAGCACACATTTCATTAAATAATCACTCATTTGCGTATCTAAATCTAACATTTTAGAAAACTTGTATTCTAAACAATGTCTGCAATTATCAATGTCATTTTTGAACTGTTAGTTGTAGTCTTTTTAAACCTTATTCACCTGCCGTGTCTTGCACTAAAAGTGACATATCATGAAAATCTACATTTTCCAGGTTTTAAGCGCTGAAATCAGGTCCCCGGTGCATCTACCAACCAAGCAAACGTGAAAAAGATTAACCCAGTAATTTTCTTTTAGTAAGCCTTTCCCTGCAAGCCTCTGAAAAACATGAGAGCGTCTGATCTCGCTCCCCTTGTGACATTGCAAAGGGATGTCATTATTATATTACCACCCCTTAATCTGTAAGTTTCAACCCAAGGCGCTGTCATTTTGATCTAGCGAGCGACAACGGTGCACCGGTTCAAATGCCATGGAGAAAGTTTGAGCAAAACATGCTAACAGAGCCTCAGAGGAGACGAGAGATTTATTAATATTTATATACTGCAACTTATATTGCTGCTGCCACACAGATGTGATTTATTTCCCCAGCTGTTTACCTTCCCAGAAACAATTAACGACCGGTTTTGCGACTCGTCTGTTTTTAATGAAAACTTGTGGGCGAATGAGAAATTAGTTTATTAATCGCTCGACAGACGCTTTCCGTCCACGTCCTTCACGAACCATCAGAAGTTCAAACTACGGTTTAAAATGAACGATTTCAGCGCAATAACCATGACAGTGAGAAATAAAATAGATGTTTTTAGCATGTACGAGGTGTAACGCCGCAGATCTGTTCTGGAAAAGGGGGCAAGGGAGTGGCAGCTCATTTGCATTTAAAAAGACAGGCACGAAAATCAGCCTTTTTCAGCTTCCAGTCAGAATAGGCATTTTCAAAATGATGTAATTGATGATCTGTGGCGGCTGAAACACGGACACTTTCTGGGGACACCAGAGAATTATATTACGTGTTTAGCTTTTATTTAGATGAAGAGGAACACGGAGAATTAGAGCATTCGAGCAAGCAGATCAAGAAGAACAGAAAGTGCTTGCATCTTAAACTGGATAAAGCTGAATGTTTCTACACAATAATAATAAGATACGTTTAGAAATATAAGTGTGTATCTTTCTGTGTGCTTCTAACTCCCATTATAATTTAATTTGATGGTTTGATCAATTTTTGGGTTAAATTGTATATATGTATGTGTATATAAATATATATATATATATATATATATATATATATATATATTTATATATATTTACAATACATAACAATCATGTACATTCTGTGATTACACATTTAAGGTTTAACTTTAATGAGCTCTTTGTCTGTCAGTAATTGCTGTAATCAGGGAATGCTGATTTTGAGTTGATTTTATGACAGAGACCTCAAATATAGAAATGACCTTTCTTTCTTTCTTTCTGTAAAATATGCAAATATTCAGACTACACTGGAGGTGAGCTATTTTATTTTAAGCTGTTATACCCATCAGTTTTTGACTCCATAATCAATGTGCTGCTTTTAATTTAACATTTCAAATCATTTCTTGTGGATGCATTACATCTGTAATGACTATATTCCCTGTACCCCAGTTCCCAGAATGCAATGCAGCTCAAGTAAGTTGTGTAAATGCTCATTAAACATAATATCTTTGTCCATAAAGCTCACAGAAAAAGTTCACAGAACTTAAAAAAAGCATAAGTCTTTTCAACGAACAAAACTGTGTTAGCTCAACAACAAAAAAAAGAGAAATGTGGCTTTACTCAGTGACTTGGGTTTAGCAAATTACCTTGAAATCTGAAGTTAACTTAGCTTATTTTTTTACAGTGCTGGAATAAATAAAAACACAGAAATACACACAGAAATAATTAGTAATAATGCACTTTTGTGTTACATTTAATAAAATCTTGTGTTTGCACTTTCAAACAAATTCAGAACACACACACCCAGGGAGTTTATCCTATAGGATTTATCTCGTTTTGATCGTTATTTATATTTTTCAATGTGCATTTTTTAACTTTTTTAACAAAAAAAAATTATTTTACCCGAAAAAGGCTAGTTAATGTTGTCGAATTAGACTGAACTTTAATGATTTTGCTAACAAGAGGTATAACCACCTTCTTAATTTTTTTTGTGGGAGATTTTTCACCTTCTTAGACTTGTGGTGTTTGGGGGCTAAAAAGACCCAGCATAAATACAGCTGATAAATAACTCATTATGCTATATTACCGTCAAATATTACAAACATTTAAATCAAACTTCATGATTAAACAAAGCTGTGTAAATTTATATACATTTTTACTCAAAAAATATACTTATATACTTATATCACCGAAAATGCTTTTTTACTCAAAAAATGATGGGCCTTCTTTTGTATAAACAAGGCATACAAGTTTCATTTATAAGCAATTTTTGCCCCCGAACACCACAAGTGTGATTTTTTACAATTTTGTACAAAATAAAAGCATTTAAAAAGAAACCTTCCCGATTAAACATTAAAGCACACTAGTGTGACAAACAGTGCAATAATTTCTTGTTTAATATTGTGAATATCATTCATAAAAAAAAATGTTAATGAGATTTTACGATTAATCAGATGCATTGAAAAGGGTTGTCCCTATTCTCTTAAGTAATGTGCGTGACGTGCAATCAACCAATCAGAGTCTCATATCCCATATCCCGAGTTGTGCTCGTGCCATTTACAAGGTGGAATTTGTAGGCGGAAAAGCTTAATGCTTCTCAAGCGAAGAAACCAATCTGCTCGTGCTCAAGGCTAATTCTTAAACACACGATGACTGTCCATTACATTTTCATAAGTATGCGGCCCACGCAACAATATTCTTTTACACCGTAATCCTTTAGTTTTCATATTTCCTGCTGTGCATCCCTGTGAGTGATCAACACGCTCTTTAAATAACAAAAAAAAAATCTGCGCTATAGACTTCAGACTAGGTTTGAGCTGGTCATCGGCGCAGTCTATTTTCAGGACCCCAAAATAGCAATGCGCCTAAACACGCTTCTTTTTTTAGGCCCATGGGCGACAAATGGGTTCAAATGCATTGGCTACTTAAACAACACGGCGCTGGACGACGAAAATAAGAACTGCGTCGGACTGAAACTAGCAAACTAGTCTTGCGCCGGGTGTATGATAGGGCCCTAAATCTTTTATTGCGTTCACGTGACCATTTTTACTGAAAAGATTGAATATATTGTTTACTTGTATGTCATGTGAGAACCAACTTTAATAACGTACATACATCTACCACATCATCTATATAGTGACCATTGTGTGTTTTCCTCCAAAAAAGCAGTTAGTTCTGGATCCTAACTGATTTTTCTAATCATTATAATTATTCTGATCATAAAACGAAACCATTTCAAAGACAATCTGCTCGAATTTACTCGATGTCTTTACGAGTTAAACCAGCTGGTGGACTGTTTGCCGATTGAGAACGTTATCATCATCATCATCGTTTCCTCATTTTTATTTAACAAAACTTTTTTTGTAACAACATGGTCTTGAAATAAATACAAATGTATTTCCCTGTGATGAAAGACAGAAACGGTAATAAAACTGGACGGCACCCAACCCTCTATAATGTGAGAAACCTCCTTATATTTCACATAATGGTCTCATTACAAAGCAAGTAATGTTCAGTTATGCGCATTAATTCAAATCTGTGTACATCTTACACATGATACACATTCTGTGATTGCCAATCCTGTCTGTACATCCCTTGAAAGATTTTAAATAACTAATGGCTCCTCAGAGAGAACCAGAGAATAAAAGCAACAAAGCAGTTCTTGTCACAAACTCTGTAACTGGAAGAATTAGGGAAGCATAATTGGTTGGGACTATGAGGGTAATATATGAGGAAATAGGTTTTGAGTTTTCAACCTAAAGATATGATCATTTTTTAAAAGAAATCAATCCAAGTTGATTAAGATATCACAGTGGTAAAAAAAACAAGAGAGAGAAGAAAGAATCTCATTTGTTTAATTATATAAAAATCAATGATGGAATTCCATTATGAAAATGTAAAAAGGCAGTTTTCCAGCGGGAACAGTAACAATGCACTTTTGTTTTGCATTGAGCACCATCAACTTGTGGCAACAAATTAGTGGCTCTGAAGAAACATAAAGCAGTTGTATACCATTAGCTGCTTTTACTGAGCAATAACCCAACCACTGACTGACGTGAAGGTCCTTCCCAGAGTTCAGCTTCACGATAAAACGAGGGTTTCGATCAGCATCAGTAGTACAGTCATCAAGACACGGAGGAGTGAAGGTAGGATTGTGTTTTTTTTTGTGTGGCTGAGATTTTGTCCTGATACTATTCAGTTGTTTTTAGGATTTATTACATTTAGATTAAATGTTTCCTTAATCTGTATAAAAAAATGCCTTCGAATGTTCATTTTGATCATCTGCAACAACGAACAACAAAAACTGTGTATGTGATATTTCCTTATTACAAGGTTTCCCAAACAGGGATTAGCCAGAGAGTTTGATGAAAAGCTAAAATGTTTAACGCAATTCAGTTTAAGTGCAGCTGATGACAGAATTGAATTGAATACAACTAGCTTGCTACAAAAATAATGAAGATCATGTAATATCCATTTACTTACGTGTTATAAATATACAATATAGCTATAAATATGTTCCATAAAATATTAACTTTATGTCCTGGGAGAAAAAACCTTATGAACCCCTGCCTTATTATCAGATCTAATTTTGGCCTGTGATGCAATGCACTTAATCGCTGTATATTACATCAAATATTTTTCATAATCTTAAATCGTAGACCTGGCGATTGTTCGCGGAGGCAAACTTGATTAAATCTGCCAGTTCAGCGTTTCCAGGCTTCGGTGGTGATGGAAACCGACGAACCTCCATCAGTGCCATCCGACAGCGATCTTTACAGCACAGCGGAGATAAAAACAACCGATAAAAACAACACGGATGAATATGAACTGTCCGTACCTGAAGGAACAGTCTACATCTCCATCATCTCCTGCCTTGAAATTCCCATCATCTGTTTGGCTATTTATGCGGTGTATTCTCTCATCAAATCTAAACAAGCTGCTCCAGTTTTTGTCATAAATCTGCTCATTTCAGATCTCGTACAGATTGTCTGCACGGTACTCATGAGCACTCCTTCCAGAAGCATACGTTATTTCGCTTTTATTGGAATAATATGGGCTGGTGTCACAGGTGTGCATTTCATGTCATGTATAGCTGTAGAGAGATGCATTCTGATCGCTCACCCGGTTTGGCACGGGTCTCATTGCTCAGTCGCATGCCTTATGTGTACTTCACTGATCGGTTGGCTTATGTCTTTGATCATTATTCCAATTATATTTATGGGTATGGTCGTAATACTCCTCATGTCCTTCATCCCCTATATAGTGATCATTGTGTGTTTTGTAGGTTCATGCAGATCTCACGCAATCTCTCTCGCTCCTCCAAAGAAGCAGTTAGTTCTGTTCTTTGTAGTGATCAGTTACACCCTTATAATCCTACCGGTTAATATTTTATGTGTTGTGGGACCACACTTTGATAGTTCTCTAGGTAATCTGGTGGATTTTACTTTCAATCTTTATGTGTTGAACCCGCTGGTGGACTGTTTGCTGTACGTGTTCATGAGGAGCGACGCTGAGAACATCATCAGGACGCCTCTCTGCTGCTCCAGACTCAAGAGAGACTGGACTGAAACGGAACAGACCAGGTCTACTGACCTACAGCTTGATCGTGCGTGACAGAGTCACAACAGACTGCAGATGTCAGCAACGTACAATAATAGTCCTCAAATAAGTCATTACAGAATGTTTAACTGGATGAAATATGCATAAACTTAAGAGTTCATCTTGGAGAGGGGTTCATTGAATCCAACGGTGCATGTCCTGTGTTGTTGTGCTTTATGTTTGTACATCACTTATTCATAAAGTACGTTTGTAAAGGAATTATATGTCAGTATAGTCATTGCACTTATACGTGGAAACGATCTAGTCATATTAATCTTTTGTTATAACGTTTATAAAATGCTATTGCCACATTTTACTCACAGAGAAATAAAGAAAATTATTTCCTTTCCCAGACTCCTTCAGTAACTTTCAATTGAATAGGGATGCATGATATATCAGGACTGTATCGTTTATTGACATACCACACACACACACACACACACACACCAAGTGTGGCGCACGAGTAGTAAAAAGTAAAGCCAATTAGTCTTGATTGACCCCAGGTTACTGGCTGCAGTACACGTCATAAATCCCGCCCTCTCCATGTAATATAATGGGATGCGAGACAAACTAAATAATCAATTTACACTTCAAATGATTTTATTAACATTTTTTTTTTATGCGCTTTGGCATAGCATGACTGGATATCGTTCCCCAAAGTGTCCACTAGGATGAAGCATTGAATTCTTTCAATCCACTAGTTCTACGGTACATTTCGAAACATCACTGGTGAGAAACTCCTGGATCGACATCTGAGGGCAAGCTAGATAGCACCAAAGCAGAGCCAAAAATGCTTCCAATCCAAGAAAGATAAACATGGAAAACTTTGAACTGAAAGCTGGAGTAATCATCTACATCTCAATTATTTCTAGCATTGAAATCACCATGTGTTCGGCTATTTGTGCTATTTATTCTCTCGTCTAATGTAAACACATTTCTCCAGTTTATATCATGAATATGTCATTCCGATCTCATTCTGATTGTTGTCATGTTACTCTGCACCGGTCCTTTCAAACATCTTTGCAAATTTATTAAAAATAAAAAATGTAAATGATTCCATTGCATAAGTATTCATACCCTTATCGGGGACAGTTGAAATTTAGCTCAGGAGCATTCATATTGCTTGAGGATTTTACTACATTTAAGGTGATGTGAACCTGTGGCATGTCTTCATAGAAGGTCTAACAGCGGATGTATATCAGAGCAAAAACCACACATTATGGTGAATAGAAACTGCCTGAAGAACTGAGAAACAGGTTTGCGCCAAGCCACACATCCGTGAAAGAGATAAAAAAAAAATCTGCTTCACTGAAGGGTCGCAGAAGCATGCAGTCTTCTTAAAACCTTAAATGCAAGAAGTTTGAAACAACCAGGACTGTTTGGAGACAAGCTTTAGTTAGAGGGGTGACCAAGAACCCGATGGTCACTCTAGTAGAGCTTCATGATCATATGTGGAGATAGAAGACATCTACAGAAGGATAAACATCACTGCAACACTTTGAGCTTTAGGGCAGTGTGATAGACTCAATCCTCTCTGCAGACCTACGAAAAACACATGGGACCCTCAGGCTCTCTGAGACACAAGATTCTCTGGCCTGATTAACCTCAATTCTAAGCATCACGTCTGAAGGAAACCAGCTTTGCTCACGACCTGCAGAGTACCATCCCAAAACTAAAGCGTGCTGGTTTTAGCCTCATGCTGTGGGGCTGTTTTTCAGCGGCAGGGAGTGAGAGACTCATCAGAGTAGAAGGAACACTCAGTGCAGCTATAGAGATAGCTTTAAAGGAAGCCCAGTCCAGAGCACAGCTTGGGATTGAACCAAAAGAAATATTTCTGGAGAAACCTGAACATGCGTATCTGCCCCCATCCAACCTGACAGAGCTTGAGAGAGGCAGATAATTGATAAATTACTGGTGAGCAAAGCATGTCGCACCAAACAAACAAAAAAAAGACTTGAGACTATAGAGACTCTTCAGCTAAATATTTAGTTCAGGGTATGAATACTTTCTCAAAGCACGGTATATACGTCCATTTTCTATCCAGTGTGTTCTTTAGGTTCTCTCTCTCACTCCTCTAAAAATAGTCCTTGCTCCTCTGCTCTTTGTGGTGATCGGTTACACCTCTCTAATGTTTTATTTATTGTGCATAAAAATATGTAAATATGTCAATAATCTGAAGGTTTTTACTTCATGTTTTTATGCGTTAAACTGCTTGCTGACGCTAAGAGCATCATCATGACGCCTGAAGAGAGACCAGACTGAAACAGGACAGACCAGATCTACTGACCTACAGCCAGATCATGTGCAACAGATTCACAACAGACTGCTGAGAACAGCAATTCAATTATCAATTTACAGTAAAAGTTCTCAAATAACTCATTACAGAATGATTAACTGGATTAAATGCGCTTGACGTCAGTCACATATATTTCCATGTACACTGATCGAGTTTATGTTTTCTTAAAGCGGTCAGAGATGTTCTGAATTGCTAACTAATAATGTCTAGTTGACAAATTAATGATTATTTTGAACTAATTATTTTGAGAAATTTATGAACCAAAACAGAACTATTTTTTTTTTTTAAAAACTCTCTTACTCTGTGCTCCAATTAGTCGTAGAGTACACTATGCTTTAAACAGTCTTTCAGACATGTCTAAGATAGATAGATAAATAGCCATTTAAAAAAATGGCTGGACAGTAATAATGCACTTTTGTTTTTTGCATTTAACATCATCATCTACTTGAGGAATAAAGCAGCAGCAATTGTGGCAACAAATTAGTGGCTCTAAAAAAACGGAGCAGTTTAGCTTCATGATAAAACAAGGGTTTCAATCAGCAGTAAAGTACAGTCATCAAGATCGGATTGAGTTTCTTTGTATATCGAGATCTGATCTGGTCGACTAGATTATGGTTTAATGTCTTTATATGTTAATTTTGCTAACGTCTGTGTGCACAAAAAGTATTTTCATGGCTTCCTAAAATTCGAATTGAACCGCTGATGGAAGATGGAGCACTCTGACGATGTATTTCATACGTTTCAAGACCTTGATAGTGTTCATTACAGTCCCAGGCCTCCAGATTTTCATCTAAAATACACATATTAAATATGCATGTAATAAAAATTGTGTTCCGAAGACAAATGGGGGTAAGTGATTAATGGCAAAATGTTCATTTTGGGGTGGAGCAACCCTTTTGCTGCATTCTCTCAGTAAAGACCCATACCGCAACCCCTGTACCGTTACTCTTAATTACTGTTATGCAACGTGCAAAACAAAACCCCGGCACTTAGCATAAGTGCTTTGTACGTCTAAACAAACACCCTCCTTGACCTCCTCCTCGGTTTGGTCTTTGGGGGTGTTACTATCATTAGGTTTAGGTGTTAAATAATGAATCAGTGCACACTGACAAACTAACAGGCAAAACACTGCAAGACGTTTAATGAACCATTACGGTAATACACGCCCGACATGTTGCTTTGAGACGCGCTTTAATATTCCATGCGCACGTGTGTGAGAGAGACAGGTTGCTCACACCCATCAATTATAAATGCGGACATAATTAACCAAGCAACTTTAAGAGCACGGGAAGCAGAGGCTGAGAGAAGACAGGTTATCTTCTGTCTCTTTTCCTCTGTTTCACTTTAAAGCGTTGAGGCTGATGTATTGTCATGGTTTTCTGACACCAGCGGATCTCTCAGGCGTTGAGTAAGAATAATATGATGAGAGCAGGTGTGGCAAATACACACACACACACACACACACACACACACACACACGCCAGTTTATCAGATAACACTAGGAATCCATTTATTTCAAAGGAGATGGTGCAAAACAGAGACGTAGAGGAAAAACACAAGCATTTGGGAAAGAAATGATCTGTCATGCAACCGAAAGATGTAACGTCTGACCAGTCACAAAGTCAACGCTCTGAACTAAATCTGTTGTTGTCTTTGCAAATTTACAGCGAGTTAATCTTAACGCCTTTTAACTGTTTTTATGTTTTGGGTTTGGTTTGGCTTGGCTGCTTAGAATAGGATTTAGCATTTGCGACATTATAAAATAAAGAGTATAAATTAAATAAACGCATTAACAGAATTGAAAAATCTCTGTCTCAGGGCAATTTATTAAATGCAATTTTTATAGAATTGGTGACTAATGTCATTTATATGTTTTTATATGACCTGCTTATGGTTAGTGACCCCACTTTAAGCTTTTTAATAAAAATAATTTCCAATAATTTCCTATGAATCATATCATACAGGTTCATAATATTGAGAAAAAAAAAAATTGTAATCCGATATTTAAACCTAATATTCTTCTGGGAATAAAATTGGTGACTGCACCTTCTGTAGTACTTTACAGCCAGCAAACTCTAGTCAGACCTTCAGACTGTTCTGAATGAGATTACTACTCAATTTGTAACTGATTGGACATGTAAATGTTTTTAAAAGTAATCAGCTTTGATACTTTTATTATTATCAAATTGTATTATTATTTATTAAAGTATATATATATATATATATATATATATATATATATATATATATATATATATATATATATATATATAGAGAGAGAGAGAGAGAGAGAGAGAGAGAGAGAGAGATTAGAAGTTTTACTTTTTTTATATTTTAACTCATTTGAACTTTTAATTGATGGATTTAACTGGTTTTCTAAAAATGGAATGATGGAATATTGGAATGAACTATACCCACCCGAACTTAACTACTTCAACCATAAAAACCTCTGACTTAAAAGCATTTAAATCTATTTTAAACTGTCTTGGCAAGCTTTTTTTTGCCTTGACAAACTGTATCTACTTTTAAACGCTTCTTTCATGCTCTCTCACTTCTCAAATGACTAAAAAACTCAATTTGCTTTTCATGTCAAAGTATCTAATAAGCAGGATGATACATTTCCGGTGAGTCATTCGTACAAAATAAACTAATTTTGGGCCGCCCCGATCGGCCCGCCAGTATATTTCGCGATAACAACCAGCTCACGTTATCAGATAAACACAGATGGTTTCTTTTCACATCACGCATCTGTTCTTCGTACTTCCTGTTGCTCTGCGTGTCCACTTCCTGATTCCCCCACATCATTACTTCCCTCCTCAATTCTTCCCTGCTATCTCATTCCCTCCCGCTCTCTCTTCTGTATAATCTCTGTGATAGTGTTTTGCGTGCCGGGTTGTAAATCTGTTCTCATTTCCAGAGTTCAGCCGGCGACTGTGTGATCAGAGAGTTAAACAGCAGAACAGAGAGCGAGAGTGGCACGAATCAGTGATTGATTTATTGGCGCGGAGGTCCTTCAATAGGCCCGTAATGCAAAAGGGGCATTAATCACACTCTTACCTGTATGCGGGTGGCTGTATGTTTAAGAGAGACCGCGTCCTCTCGAGCCACGATGCACTAAAGCATTGATACAGAACAGAGCACTTATGCAAAACTTCACTGCGAGTCTTTTCATCACCGACACTCATCGTATAAAAGAGGCCATTCATCAAGCAATAGAGCAGACAGCAGAATGCTTTAACCGTCTGTGTACTAAATAAGGATTGATCTCCTTGCATTCATCACAAGGCTCCTGGGAGCCAAAAGTGCGTTCACATCTTTGTTAAAAGATAAATGATAATCTGACACATAGGCACACCCATGGAGTCTATAACACCCGGAAAGAGACATCCGTTATCATTCCCATTCATCTCAACAGCAGGTGTCTGGCTTCCAGAGGAAACATGTGATTTGAAATGTACCACTGAGCCAATCAGCAGAGACGTACATGTCATGTGAATATTGTGACGTCAAGACAACACTTTTATATTCATGCTTATAAAGGTTCACACTTTTTGAAGTACCTAACTGTGAGAAAGAACAATACAAATGTAAAAAGTGTAATTTTTTTTACAACACAATTCTTATATTTGGCTATGATTTAATTGTATTAATTATATATATAAGTATATATATTTACTATTATATATATACATATATATACATATATATTTACACATATATATATATATATATATATATATATATACATATATGATATATATATAATTGTATTAATTATATATATAAGTATATATATTTACATATGTAATTATTACAATATAATATATATATATACATTTAATATATATATATATATATATATATATATATATATATATATATATATATTATATATATATATATATATATATATATATATATATATATATATATATATATATATATATATATATATATATATATATATATATACATATATATACATATATATATACATATATATTTATACATATATATATATATATATATATATATATATATATATATATATATATATATATATATATATATATACTAATTACCTGTTTTGTACTTCATTTTGTAGATATTAATTATTTTGTTCTTTTTATTTTATTTTTATTTTACTAATTATTGTATGTAACACATTTTTTTCTTTTATTTTACACAGTAGCAATAGCAGTTATTTTAAATTGTTTAAATTGTTGAAAAACTTTTAAAAAAAGCTTTGAGTTTATCTAAATGAACAGCCAAATTGTGGAATAAAAATCTAATTTGGTTATAATTCTTTACAATTTTTACTACAGTTGTTTCTTAAACACTTAAGAGCAAATGTTTAACATATTTGGTTGATAGACTGTTTTGTATGCAAAAGAGTCTTTTTTTTTTTTTTTTTTACAATAAAATCAAGGAGATTCTTCTTCTCAAATCAGGAGTGATGGGTGAATATTAAGCGGTCACCTGTGGAGAGCTCAGCCTCTGCTCTGCCGCTGTCCGTGGTGCTGAATCAACTTAAGCTGCGTAAGCTGCTTCAACACGTCCAATCGTATTTCTTCACTCGTGTGACGTACTACCAGCACCAGATTAAACGGAGAGGTCAGCGGTCAAGCCTCTGTCGCTCACGACTTGCTTAGCACTTAATTTACACAATCTAACACGACACCCTTAAAAGGCTAATTAGGCTGTTCTACTCAGTTTGCAGTGATAGAATCATGTCAAAATGTTGTATATACAGTGTATAGTATTATAATACATTTTAAACTGTTTATATTTACCTGTCCTCAGTCATTTGTCGCATAAATAAAGAACTATGCGCAGGTTCAACTGCACGTAGTATTGTGACAGATCTTGCGTTCTGAAGGAAAAACAAAACTCCTGGCACATCAAATGTAATTGAAAAGCACAAGACGGCGGATGATGACGGTAACAGGGAGATATTCAAGTCATTAAATATCCCGTGGAGGACACTTAAATCAATAATTAAGTATGGCACCGCTATAAATCTATCTAGAGCAGGCCGTCCTAAAAAAATTGGAGAGAAAAGAGGGAGGCCTTCGAGAGACCAATGACAACCAAGAAAAGTTTGATGGTCTGATAAGACTAAAGCTGGGCTTTCTGAAAGTCTGCACATCACTAGGACATTTGAGACATCATTGAGATCCTCTCCTGAATCTCTAGAAGGCTTAAGAAGTCTGTTTCTCTGACAGAAAAAATCTAACAAGCAGGAGATTTAGCATCAATTTCCTTTTACAATTAATCTTGCTGCTGCACATCCTTAATGATTCCGTTAACGATTCTTTCATTAGGCATTCCTCTAAGAATAATTGTGCCTTGCTTTATACTTAATAAATGTACTAAACAGAAACAAAACAGCTTTTTGTGATATTTTAAAGCACTTTGTTAACTTCAACTACGTTATATTAATAACTAGACTGAATTAAGTCACATAAATCATAAACAACATAAAACACGTCATGGCTGTGTGTTTGTGTGTGTGTGTGTATTTATCTATCTATCTATCTATCTATCTATCTATATATCACTCTCTCTATATATACATATACATATACACATATATGCAAATACAATTTCACAAATCAGACACAATTATAGAATGGATAGCCTATGAGAAGGATCAAAAGAATAATTAATAAAACAGATAGTTCCGGTGCTTGTTTCTGATTGGCTGAGCCACGTTCGAAGCTGGTGTAAAATCCTCTACAAACACACACTTTTCTTTACGTCTGTCTGTTGCTCGGCAACCACCGCGTTCCAACCACAACCCTTTCTAGGAGGCTACATTATTCGGCGGAAGAATAGCGTATTTATTAATATCATTATACTGTATTTGCTCTGTTTCATTTTGTGAAACCTTACCATAAATACAGAATAACCGTTTTATAAAATAAGCCCCGTGAAGCTGTGGTTTACAGCGATTTATTACAGCTAAGGAAGTCTTTCTGGGGGCTTATTGCTTTAACATACTAATCCAAACACGTCCGCCGCTTACAAAGAGTCAAATCTAACATATGCAGAGTCTGAATATTAAGGTGAGAAAACATCACAAAACTTGTGAAAAATATGCGGTTAATATTGAATGCGGAGATGTTTGTACTCCTACATTTTTTATCAAAGAAAATTTGCTTCGCATCCAATATCAACATTGTGCCGTCATTTCTCTCAGGAAACGTGTTTATCACGCTCATTTAAATGAAATGAAGAGACTGAGAGAGAGTGAGGGCTGTGGAAAGCAGAAAGCATAATCAGGTGCGAGTCTTCGGCATTTCATTTGCCGACTCGCTCGAGTCAGGGTGATTAGCGCACGGTTAAATTTGATTAGCCTCTTTCTGAGCACGCTAATTGAAAATGCTCTCACCATGTATAATCAATATCACACAGTTTTGCACGCTCAAAGACTGATTACGGACAACGAAAACCTGCGGCCACACACACACACACACACACACACACACACACACACACACACACACCCCAGTCGCGCGTTCTTCTCGCAAAGCCCAGCATTTCTCAAGCACATTTAGATGCTTCTCCACATCTAATCGCGCGACTTGGAGCCTCTAAATTAATGAGGCTGATATAGTGCACTTCAGTGTTTATGTGGGAATAACTTCACTTCGAGTACCGCATCTCTCCGTCAGTCCCCGCAAAACGGTCCAAAGCCGCTTTTCGAACACTCCTGGGACGTTTCCCCGCTTACAAGTGCGGAAGTCGTAATTATGATCCGATTGGGTGTTCAAGCGATTTTGGGGCCGTGATAAAATTGACAGATTGGCCAATTTCGTATCTCTTTATCAGTACTTGGCGACAAACACGGGAAGTTTTCGAGCGCCGATAAAACAAAGCGGGCGAAGGATGCGCGCGAGGTGTGTAATTGAAGTTTATTGGAGTATTTTATCATTTTTGAGAGCGGCTGAGAGGATTTTGGGGTAAGATTTATCGCTGTTCTGCATTAACTGTGGCCTATACGGGACGCATGCCGAATCGTACAGTCAACTTAATTATGATCAATACCAATTTGCTTCCACCACGATTCTTCAAATCGACACGGCCTCCTCTGCGAGTCGGAGCTTAAAGAAAATCCGGGTAAATACGACACTGCGGCGGCGTTCATGTGCACTCATCTCGTAAATATAATTATTGCGACGTGACCCGAAGGCGGCGTACGCATTAGGATTATTATATTAGCATATGAGGGACGACTTGAAGCTTATGCAGGAAACCAATAAATCAATCGGAGACTTGCACAGACTCTGGGATAACGGTGATGATAATGAGGCGAAAATGAGAAATTATAATTTACTATCGCCAGTGAGATTGCCACTTCTCCTAGTTGGCAATGAGATCAAAAGCAAAGGAAATGTTTTTGCTTTTGATTTTCAGATTCTGTCGTGAGAAGTGGCCCCGTTATTCTCGTCTCAAACGGTCTTCAGATTTATGCTAAAAGCCCAGACATTTATCTCTGCTTGTATTCTTCCCACGCTCTTAAAAATAAATGAAGGGTAACTTTTGGTTCCTCAAAGAAACTTTCAGTAATCAGAACCGTTGTTTCTTAGAACGAAGAAAATTTGAATATAGTTTTTCCACTATAAAGCACCTTTTAGTGCACTGAAAGGTTGCACGGATGTTAAAGGTTCTTCTCGAATCCACCGATGCGAATGAAGCACCTTTATTTTTACGAGAAACGTTGGAGACGAAAGTCGATGCTTCCAGGGTCATGCAGTGAAACACTACGTATCACGCGCGTTTCAGCTTTCTGTCTTTCTTGCTAGATTGTAAAGTCAACGTGACCTTCCTCTGACATGAGTTTTATCATTTTATTCCTTCTCTGACCCGTTCTGAAAGGTCTTTAGAAGATGTTCGATTGCTTTTATATCGGTCAAATCTATAGTAAAAATGAAATGTGCCTGTTTTGACCTCACTTGCGGAATGACTGCAAATTCAGTCTTGTCTCACCGGCTCCGGTGTTGCTATATTGGCTGAATCCACAATTCAGCAGCGACACTGTGAACATAAATTGCATTAAAAAGGATTTTCCTGCCACGCGAGCAATACAAAGCACCTAATTACGAAGCACTGGTATTCAAAAGCTTGGGGTTGGTAAGATTTTTTTTTACATTTTGGAAATAAGTCAAACTGAGGCTGCATTTATTTTCTAAAATATACAGCAGAAGTCGCAATGTTGTGAAATATTACTACTATTTTAGTACTATACTTTTTTATGAGAAAATATTTAAAAATGTAATTTATTTCTGTAACGCAATGCTGAATTGTCAGCATCATTACGCCAGTCTTCAGTCACATGATCCTTCAGAAATCATTATAATATGCTAATTTGCTGCTCAAGAAATGATTATGATCAATATTGAAAACAGCTGCGCTACCTAATATTTTTTGTGGAAATATTTTAGACTTTTATTTTCAGTATTCTTTAACAGATTCATATTAAAGTTAACAGCATTTATTTTAAATACAAATTATAAATATTAAATATAAATTATAAATATTATAAATTTAAATGAATATATGTTGCAACATTATTATATTTGCACTGTCACTTTTGATCAATTTTAAGCATCCATATTAAATAAAATTACCAAATAAATTTTTTATTTATATATATATATATATATATATATATATATATATATTATATTATTTATTTATTTATTTATTTTTTTTTTAAAATTATTTATTTACATATATAGCGTAAAGTGTCTATCTTCATGGGGGGCTTTTCTCAGCAAATATTGATCTTTGCGATTAATTTGCATTTAATAAACATAAGAAGCAATTATCCCAGGTTTTTAAATCAACTAAATGTAAAAAACAATATTGTTCTACACCGGGCCACACATCTATAGAAAAGCTGCACTGCTTGCATGTCTACACACACCATTAATTTGAGATTTCCAGCCGATCTGTCGCGCTGACCCCACTCAGGTCTCCAGGAAGCGCGGCGAATTGTTAGCTCGCTGCGGGTTGCAAGCATCCGCGCGTTTCTGCAGCCGGCAGGAGGCTTGTATTGTGTTCAAGACAAAATGTGTGCGCTCCTGTAGGATTGCCGCACCATCTTTCTCTCTCCCGACAACCAGATGATGCAATTTCCTATCTAATTAAAGACTTCAATCAAGCAATTAAACCCTACAGTCAAATCACCCACCTACCCGTCCAAACATCCCGAATCTGCCAAAATGCCACGTGCGTTTTTCTTTCCGTGCTGGTAAATGATCAAAAGCATTCAGGCTAAAAACTCACCTTCCGGTCCTATCTGAGACAGACGCTAGCGCGGTGACTCACGTCGAGCTTTTATCTTTTAGAAAAACTATCGTTTGAGGAGCCGCTTTAACCACACAACTGGGCATCATTACACAGCTGTGCGGTCAGCAAGGGAGCCGAAACGGAGAAGGATGCATCCATTTCTCACAGAGCCGGTCTGGCGCGCGCGTACGTAGGTTTATGTGCGTGCAAAGACACTCTTTTCTGTACTCACGCGTTGGCGCTTTCCCGTGGGAAGCCGTAATAGCCGGTTTAGCCAGTGGAGCTAAACCAGGCGCTGGCGTTAGGCTCGGGGCCCATTACTCTTTCGCGCTCGGCTCTAATGGGACGATCCGTCACAGGGGCCGACTGCTCGCGTTAGCTCTTCGCTAATGTTAAACCTGCTATGCTAGTCCATTACTCACTTCCCAACTTTTCTTTAATGGGTGATTTAGCCACTGAAGCTAAAGCTAATACTATTAACAGTCTGCGCTTAAAGAAAGACTGCATTTTATTGAAGAGCGCGCTTAATCACAGATCATACAAAGTCAAGCCGGATTAATAGCAATTATTAATTGCTCCTTAGAAAAGACAATGCAGCGCTCCATCCGAACACTGATTAAGCTGTGCTATTTTAGTATTAGTGAGATACTATAATATACTATCATTTTTTTTTTATATATTTTGAATTTTGTTTTTTAAGTTATAGTATATACGTGTTTTTTCTGAGAATATAGTGTTTTTTTTTATTATTTTAAGTGGTTCATTATTTTGGAATTTTAGTATTTAGTAGTAATAGTATTTAATAAAAAAATGAAAAAATTTATTTTATTTAATTTTATAAAATGCATTTCAGATTTTGTGTCAACTAGCATTTGCTTGTTGTTGTTTAG
>NC_056713.1:21239581-21317081 GCF_018831695.1 Puntigrus tetrazona | reverse complement strand
ACTGTTAAGGACGTAAATATCAAAAATACTGTAATTTTTGCGTTTTTAAATAATCAATCACAATGTAATTGTTGCAAAATGTGTTTTATTTTAATATTTCTTTACATTCAGTATAATCAAACTTTTTTTTTTTTTTTTATCATTTTTTTATTGTATTTTTTATTCAATTTTTTCATTGTTACCAAATTGTAAAATAGTACCAAATTGTAAAACAAAATGTGTTTTACATTGCTAGTGTCATAAATAGCAGCACACAGAACTCTATTCATAGAAAAGTTAATTGAAAAGTATTATTTAATGTAATAAGTCAAAATAACTCTAAAAGTTCATAAAATCCAAGCATATGCATAAACATTCATAGATGCAAGAATGCACAAAAACACTACAAATTATACAGAATTGTTTACCAAACAAACATATTACATATATATATATATATATATATATATATATATATATATATATATATATATATATATATATAATTTGTGTGTGTATATATATATGTACATAGAAAATCTGTGTTGTAACATAGAAAAATAAAATAAAAAAACATCACCATGAAGTCATTCTATTTCTATTAATTAACATTTCTATCCAATTCCTGTATTTTTTCCATTTATGTCTATATTTCACAGACAAGTGTGACTGAATGTCCTGCTGGTAATTGTCTCATTTTGCTCTGCATATAACTTCTTTCCTGACTGACATCTCATTTGCGGTTTTACATCCCGATGGGGGCTCTATCTAAAGCTGAACCACTAAAAATAAAAAAAAAAAAACAAAGCTAATTGAGCTCAAGTTTGGCTCTCTTACTGTAAAAAGCCCCAGTATAAAAGCTCGCAGCTCGGATCCATCAATTAAAACACTGAAGGGTAAACAGCAAGACCGAAACCCTCTCCGACAGCTCCGTCTCGAAACATATGCCACCCATCAACCTGAACACTTTACCTCCCAGCACGAAATACTCACCTAACAGCGCTGGCTAACGTTTAAAAGCCGCAGACGCCAGGTAGCACGAGGGCTAATGCTCTTTCTAGCAGCGCGAGCAACGATAAAGCTGCTAGCATGACGGCTGCCTTTGGCTATAGATCTGGCCGTTGTGTCGCGTTCACGGTAATAATGAATGAGGTTAGGCTCCGGGTAGTTCAGATCAGAGCGTTTTAGCATCAGCGCGACCACAACAGGCCTGGCTGCAAATGAAACGCGCCACCTATTAAGAAGCCTAGCAGTGAGACCGCGTGGCCACTGGCCAGACCGAGCATGTGCGCCTGTGAACTTGCTAGCGCGGATGCTAAACTGGCCCGTTTCCAACACAAGGCTGGAAATCCGTGTTCAAACACCTGGGTGTGAAATGCAACGCTGCTGCCGGCAGACAGATAGAAAAAAAAAGCGGAAAAAAGGATCGGCTCGCTCTTCACTTCATGCCTAATGGAAGCATTTTATTCCGCTCGCACATTTACGCCATCAGCCGGGACTCTCTTTCATAGGTGCGTTTGTGCGTGGGAGGACTTGATTTCATTTTCATCATCAAAGAAGGCAGAAATTAGATATTTTGTGCAAACTGTTTATGTTTTTGCACACACGCGCGCCGGATCCAGCACAGGAAAAAAATGCTTCTGTATGCACGCGCGCACTCGCGCTTCCATGTTCATGCCGCTGCCGATGAATTAACAAAGCTAAATTCTTTATTAAACCTGCTGAACCGTTATCAATGCAAATGTGACATCGTGATCAGGCGCTGCCTCTCGTGCTCTCTCTGTCTGTCTCTCTGCCAGAGGGAATATAAGGTCATTACTGCTCTAATTTAAATCTAAAACAGCAGCAGATAGCAGAACGTGCGTGTGAGGAGAATCATAAGAACAATATGACAACTGAAGAGTCGGTCAACAACGAGAAACAACAAATGGCTTGCTTTTACGTCAAATATCACTGCGTCTGACTTTGGCAAAGTCACGGCCAGTTTGCAGATTTTTACGGAAAACAAAATAAATGACTATTACGGACAAATAAAGTGAACAGGCAGTTTGTTTTGATTCATTGCATCATGAGCGGGTATCAAAACATTAGTAATGCATGATACATACTGGTAAAATATTCATTATTAAATATTTCAAATAAGCATCAGCCAATAATGCATATTTAATTGTGCATGATGATTTTTTTCTGTTTTTACATTTAGATCAACTTTGCAGGTTCAAAGTTAACGTTAAAAGCATTAATATTTTAATTTTCTGTTACTAAGACTAAACCCTAACGTTGAAATAAAGTCAAATGTAAATATTAAAATGAAAATCAGAAAATGTTGCAACTATCTGAAATAAGCTGAGGTATTAAAATCAGTACATATGTGAATAAAATATTATATTAATTTATAGAATATTTATATATTTATATACACACATACACAAACTAACACACATACATATGCGACCCTGGAGCACAAAATCTTAAATCGCTGGGGTATATTTGTAGCAATAAATACATTTTATGGGTCAAAATTAATGTTTTTTATGCCCAGAATTTGTAGGATATTAAGTAAAGACCTTGTTCTGTGCAGATATTTTTGAAAGTTCTCAGTGTAAACATATCAAAACTTAATGTTTGATTAGTAATATGCATTGCCAAGAACATCATTTTGACAACTTTACAGGAGATTTTCCTCATCGTTCAGATTCCAGATTTTTTAATGTTTGCATCTCAGCCAAATATTGTCCTATGTTAACAAGACATCCGTCAATGGAAAGCGTATTTATTAGCTTTCACATGATATACAAGTCTCAATTTCTAAAATTAGATTTTGCGGTCCAGGGTCGCATATTTTAATAGCACATTTAACTAAACCGTACAATAGCTCTAGATATCAGTGCAACCTTATAGCGCAGGCTCCATAAAATGCTGCCTCCATAGACAGTTCACTGGGGTTTGGAACAGAACAACACTGCGTTCCAGCCCGACTGTGTGTGTGTGTGTGTGTGTGTGTGAGAGAGAGACAGAGATACACTTCTGGACTGCTAAACACACACAGACACAGTGCGAGTGAAGCATGCTGCGGCCTGACACGCTTTGATGGAAGTTCAGCTCTGAGCTGCAGAGGCACAGTAACAGTTTCTGGAAAAGTAGAAACAGACCGCTGAGATCTCCACTCTCCCAACAGACTGAGACTAAAAAATACACAGAAAGAAACACTGTGTCGGTATTACTGCAGCTCTTCCACTCGGCCGCAGTCAACAGGAACCGTTCAAAAGCTAACAGCGTGCAAACCGGGCTTGTCACAATGCCAAATTGTCAGTTGTCTGTAGTACATGCAGTCAAAACCAGAGTAACAAAATAATGCACAACTGAGCACACGGCTTTATTGAAAATATTGGTAATATTACGTTATATTAACCGTTATTAGCATGAGCCAAGATTAATAAATGCTTAAAGTACGGTTTGCTGCCTTTTTATATTGGCTATATTGCATCATCTGATGTTTATTAGTTAATGTAACGTAACTGCGCTGTAAAATGTTGCCATATTAAATCCACTGGCAATAAAAAATAACTCTACAGCATTCATTCAGGTAATTCTCTAAGTAAATATTGTGCATTTCCACTAATTATTCCCGTAAACAGTCAATAATAAAGAACAAATAAATTAATTAGTTGTTTTGTTTCAATAGCGCAAATTGTTTTTGATTCATATTACCAACATAATCAACACTGGCATGCCTTTAGGTTGCACTGCATTGCGAAGCACATCACACAGATCCCATATTTTGACACATATCCATTTTCTTTTTAGTACGTTCACTTAAGACAAAGTGACTGTGTTTACATTAATACCTCGCCAAGATGAGCATTTTGGCCAAGAAACGCATTCATATTCTTAGTCACAACCAGCCTGATATACATGAGAGAAAAACACAGTGATGAAAGGCAGCGCTTTGTGCAGCCATGCACCTAAATTTATGTAACTTGCATTCCATTAGACGGATTTCAAGCAAAGATAGCAAAGCAGATGCATTGTTTTTTCAAAGCGGAGAATAAACATGCCAAACAATATTAAAAGCACCGTGTTTAAACCTGTAAAATAAATTGCACTGAGCGTATAAAGTCTGAAAGCACATTTGTATTTGTACCATAAATAAAAATGGCAACACAATGCGTTGTTTAATGATTTAACTTGAAATAAATTCAGGGTCTTGTACATGAAGTCGCGTGACTGCACAAAAATCTTACTGCATGTATGTAGGTGGTAGATAGATAGGTAGGTAGATAGATAGATAGATAGATAGATAGATAGATAGATAGATAGATAGATAGATAGATAGATAGATAGATAGATAAAAGTACCACTTGCCACTACTATTTCATAATAGCTATTGTTAAAATTATATATATATATATATATATATATATATATATATATATATATATATATATATATATAGAGAGAGAGAGAGAGAGAGAGAGAGAAAAATATAGACTCCTACTCAGGAAACTATTTTTTAAAAAGTCTTAATATTACATGCTGCACTTTTTAAGTAAATATAACACATTTTAAGGATCTTTAGATGTTTCAACTGGAAAACAAGTCAAAAAGAGCAATTAAAAGGTCTTTTTTTTTGCGGCACAACAATCGGAGAACATGAACTAATGATATTATTCGTGGTTAATTGGTGAAGTTTTGTAACTGCTTCCCACTGCTCTTTCTTGGTTGCCGATACGATATTTTCTCTCCTTTGCCACCTGTCAGTTTGAAGAATATAGCACTGACAAGCATTTCGAGCAACGATAGTTTTGACATCTCTAATGCGAACCAAGTCTCTTTCACACAAACACTTTCAAATGTTAAGCTAAAGCAGCAGAGGTTACACAGTCAGATACATGAAGCACGGCAGATCACAAAGACGTGAAAAGAAAAGGAAACGGGGGGTGGATGAACAGACTAAACAACAGAGATAGAGGTAATCTACTGTATGAGGCAAGAGGAGAGATGATGAGCAATCCAGCAGTCCGTCAGCACAGGAGAGCCATTTATCTACAGCGCAAGTGTGTGTGTGTGTGTGTGCGTGTGTGTGCGTGCGATGCGTGCCAAAATTAGTCGGATGTTCAGTCACGTCTGTTCCCTCGCAGCACACTGACTCGGCACCCTGTCGATCAGTAATGACAGGTACACGTGTGCACTTCATACGCGTGCAGTGGTGCAGAAACACACACAAGCTCACCTTTGATTTGTCGAGTCAGGCAGTGTTCAGTACTGCGTTTGTTTAAACCACGTTAAAGGAACAGTTCCCATAAAAACCAAAAAACGTGCGTTTCAAATTTGGAACAATGAAGCATTCTTACTCGTTCACCGATTAATCCTGTTTAGCGAATGGGTGCCGTCAGAAGTCCGAACAGCTGATTAAAAACATCACAGTGGACCTTTTTCATGTTTCTGGGTTTTTCAGTAAATGAGAGAGGACAACAAATGAAAAACTCTATGATAGTGTTTAAGGAAAAAAATTGAATTGAATGAGGTCAAATTTACCGTGCCTCCCATAGACACTGCGTTAGAAACACCCTTAGCGTGCATTAGCATAGACTAGTTTTTTTGTAATATAATACAAAGATGTGTGTTATAAATGTACATGCATTTAAAAAATATATATATATATATATGCAAAACATTTGAGGATTTATGATGCCGATGACAACAGTCTCGTGGAAAGGGTCTAACGGGAGCATTACAAACTTCTTTTTTGCTCCCTTCAAGGGCACTTCAGGAAGGGGACGCCATTTGTATGGATGTTCCAAACTAAAGTGAGCAACCTAAATTTTTTATCACGATGGGCTCATCCAGAAGTTCATTAGTGAAGGGAACACGTGATTTCAACTTGCGATCTTCGGTTAGGAGCTCTTGCAAAGCATTTGGGATGTACAAGACAGGAATGCCCTACACCTTTAATAAATAAATAAATCTATTGGAAACGCATCCCACAGCACAATAATCTGAGACCAGCTTCATTACTCATCATTAACCGCGTTTAGCCGGCGGCACTAACCAGACCGATAAACAAAAACAGACTAGAGGTTAACTTAGGGCCAGGCACGTGCGCCCAATGAAACGGTCTATAATCCACAATTATAAAATGGATAGTTCCGGTACTTGATTCTGATTGGTTGAAGCTGTGTTCGAAGCCGTCTACAAACATACTCCTTTGTTTACATGTGTGCGTTACTCGGCAACCACCGTTTCTGAGGGATTACATTTTTTTGGCAGAAGAATAATGTTTTTATAAATATCATTATTTTGTGAAACCTTACTACGCAAATGGAATAAACAATTTATAAAAAGCCTAGAGAAGCTGTGGTTAACAATGAATGTATAACAACTAAAGGAGCGTTGCTTACACCCATGCCTTCTTGGGCCTTATTGCTTTAGCAACCCACAGCATCCCAGTTCATCCATTTATTTCTTGTGAAGCCAAAAACAAATCTAACATTAATGCGTTTTAACTTTTAATCATTACTTCTGACCAAAATCTGAGGCCATAATCCATAATTACACAGCTTTTCACTTCAACAGATAGACTGGAGTGGTGTAGATTATTTATGGATTATTGTTATGTTTTCATCATCTGTTCGGACTCTCATTCTGACGGCACCCATTCACTGCAGAGCAAGTCGCGTAACGCTACATTTGTCCAAATCTGTTCTGATGACAAAGAGACACATCTACGTCTTGGATGGCCTGATGGTCATATTTGGGGACGATTTATTCCTTTAAGCAGAACAGATGGTTGTTTTGCAATGTGCTGAAAAACAACTTGCAATAAGAAAACGTTTCAAAACCTTAATAAATCCTTAACGGCTAAGATGAAGCCGTATTTAAGAACTGGCAGCAAGTCTGTTCATTTAAGCAACACAGGCTCCCTTAACGGAGAGAAATATGAGTTCAAATAATGAACGATTAGTGAGAGAACTTTTTATTCAGATTGCAATTAAATTGACATTCTCTTTAGGCACAGACCCCACTGAGCACTAAATTACAGCAGAAGCGGTTGGCTAATATAAAATGAATCGAAAAGAGAATTTGGCACAAATTTTTAAAAGCAAATTAAAACGGTTTCTAATATCTCATGTTGACCAACTGGGTCTCATTTAAGCAAAAATGCTGACACCAAGAAACTGATAAAGTCTAGATTTTTTGCAAAACTCTCTCTCTCACACACACACACACACACACACACAAACTGTGTTGTTCATTCTGAATGAACGCAGCACGTCTAGCGAGGGAGAGCACATTCTGTCTCATTCTCAGATGGCACATCCGCAGTGCATTCACAGAACGCCTGATGCATATTGCACACAAATCGGGCGCTTTCTCATCCTGGCAAGCTCTAATCTGGTTGGCTAGCAAAACACAGGATTTCAACAGATGCATTAACAAGCCACCGGGCTGCTACTCTAAGAGCTTTTGAGTAAGAACTAAATCACCGAATCTGGCAAAGTTTGCCAGGTCAGTGGCATCAGCTCAGGTAAATTTAGTTTAGTTCTTTTGATGAACAAAGATCAATGGTATAAAATTTGCTCAATCTAATAAGTTAAAATAACTTAATTTACTTACTATTTAATCACTTAATTACATAAAGTTATAAATATGTCTCAGTTTATGAAGTAGTAATTGAATGTATAAAAATTACTTTTGAATGTGCAATATATACATATGCTAAGGAACAATTCCACTCGTTCTCTATTATAGGAGAGGAAGAATTATATAAACTTTGTTAAATCATCTAAACCAACAACATGTATGTTAGACCCTATTCCGTCTAAACTACTACGAAAAAAGCTGTTTCCAGAAGTCATAAGCCGCTTTTCCAGCATCGGGCCAAATGAGTTTCTTTGAAGAAACATTAGAGTTATGATTTTGTTTTCCACTGCGGGGCTGATGACGGATTCAATTCAAATGCCATTCGTTGCCATGGTAACAGTTTTTTTTTACAAATGACATGAGGTGTAAATAACACCACATTATGGTGGATGATCAGAAGTTTGTTTAAATTTTATTACCAATTTGTGTTAGCACACGCACTCGTCCAGCTAGGTTGAACTCGGTTGTCTATCCACGCCGAGAGCGGTTTAGAATTGTGTCGCGCCATTCCAGAGCAACTAGAACCGTACCTGACAGTCCTTAAAACCATTTGGCTCGATCGTGGAAGTGCCTATAGCTCCTCTCTTGGCTATTATTAATTTTTCATTGTCATTAGGTTATGTCCCCAAAACCTTCAATTTGACTGTTATTAAGCCTTTCTTTAAAAAAAAAAACCCTAAAGACTTAGTTAATTACAGGCCGATCTCAAATTGCCCTTTTCTGTCAGATACTAGAAAAGGGAATATAATCGTAATTATATTCGTTCTTAGAGAAAAGATTGTATGTGTGAGGATTTTCAATCAAGATTTAGATGTACCATAGTACTGAGACTGCTCTCATTAGAGTTACAAATGACCTGCTTTTATCATCTGATCGTGGTTGGACCTCTTTATTAGTGCTATTGAATCTCAGCACTGCATTCGACACTATCGACCACAAAATTCTCTTGAATAGACTAAAAAACTTGATGAAGTGCCTTAGCATGGTTCAAATCTTTCTTATCTGGCCGCCATCAGTTCATAGCAGTGATGATTAGGTATCATATCGATCACAGATGCAATATGGAGTACCTCAAGGCTCGGTACTAGGGCCGTTACTTTTCACACTTTACATGTTACCCTTTGGAGATATTTTCAGGAGACGTGGTGTTAGCTTTCACCGTTTTGCTGATAATACTCAGCTCTATATTTCTTCATGGAGTATTTCTATGCTTCTATTATTCAAATCCATTAAAGGATTGTTAGGCTGCGTTAATTAGATCATCTGGAACCGGGAACAATCACACTTCTGGCCAAAGGTGAACTTGCCTCCCAACTGAGCCTAATTTCTCCCAAGGTTTTTGTTACAGTTTTAGTTCCTTGGTTCCCAAGGTTCATTCGTGTTCAAATATTTTATAGGCCTCGTCAGGAATTACAAAATAAGTTATCAAACTTAGCAACGTGAAAATGTGCACGGAATGGAGATTTTATGTAAATGCAACTTTATTATAAGTTAGTTAGCTATTATTAGATAGTGGAAATAAATAATTGTACATAAAATAAACATTACCAGAGTTTTTTTTGTTGTTGTTTGTGTGTGGGTTTCATTATACATTTTTTACAATTCAGAAGTTTGATTAAACGTGTTATTTTTTATGTTTTAAATACTTTGTGAAAACAATTTTATTTCATAGTAGGCAGGGAACACTTGCAATACGAAGTTAGGTTTTCTACTTTAGAACGCTTAAGAACTCTTTATAGCAATAACCATAAGCAATATACACAATTTTATTAAGTACACATGTAAAATATACTCAAGTATTTTCATGTTTGAACTGACTTAATAAATGTAGAAAATACAAAATCTCCCCACACAATTATTCTCAGCAAATCCAGTTAATTTCCAGAAAAGTTTACTGAAATTTCGATATCGTATAAGTTTAGTGAGTTAACTTATTCACATAAATATCTACTATAGAACATCTTTATATTTCATTTTAATACACCAGTGAAATTATCCATACGGTGTGACCTACACACGTACACACATTTTCCAATAATGCCTTGAGAGTTTTCTGTGCAGCTGGTCACGCAGAAGGCTGTGGCATTACTTGAATGAGTTTCCAGGTTGGTCTATTATTACGGTCTTGGATTAGAAGCGGCCCAGGAAATGAAAACCAAAAATGAATGAATTGTTTTGCAGAACAGAATAGAAAATATGGAGGGGGGGAGGGGTCTGCTCCAGAATAAAAACGTGATTTTTTTAAATGCTGCTAACTGTATTTAGTTCCAAGAATTTTTCATGAAAACAAATGATTCTTCGCAGTATGTTTAAACGCCAATGCCAGTAAGATCTTTTATGTTTAAACAACTTTAAACAAGCGTTAAAATGTCTGTATTGACACTACCTCTGTGCTGGTGTCACTGTGTGTGTGTGTGTGTGTTTCTTTTCTGTCTCATCTGTACTAAGGTATCTGACCTCATCAGTCAGCACTGAGATGACATAAACACGCCCCACATAAACCTGCCTGCCGTATGCGTAATAGAAAGTCAGGGAGAGGTTGATTGTATCTTTCTATACATGTCCTTCAACTCCAACTGACATCCACACACACACACACACACACGTATACCATAAAAAATACTACTTCTTATGCACAGTATAAGCATTGTGTTCATGCATTTCTGTATAACCTACAGTGGCACTAATCATGGGACGAACGCACCAAGGGCTTTCGGTCGAGTCAAGAGATTTTGATGGTGTCATTTCTGCAGTCTAACAGCTCAAATAAATTCTAGTGTTGCAGTGCATCGGTAGAGCATCTGCGTACGGATGAGGAGAGCTCATGAAAACACTGACTACATGCATAATAAACCCTACAAAAAAAAAACTATGCATTTTACAAACAACAATTTACATCATAAAAGGAATAGTTTAACAAAAAAAAGAAACTTTTCTGAAAATGTAAAAATTGGTTTGTTTCTTCATGTAAACAGATTTTGAGAAATTTAGCATTGCATCACTTTGCCAGCAATAGATCCTCTGCAGTGAATGGGTGCCGTCAGAAGAGTCCAAACAGCTGATAAAAACATCATAATCATCCACTAGTAATCAATACGACTTCACTCAATCAGTTAATGTCTTGTAAAGAAAAAAAGAAACCTTTGTAAGAAACAAATCCATTATTATCCTTTTTTAAGTCTCTGGAGTCCCCAGAATGTGTCGGACGTTTCAGCTCAAATTACCCTATAGATCATTTATTATATTATTATTATATTATATTTTTATTATATGCCAATTTTGAGTGGAAACAGAAACACTCCGTGTTCAGTGCCCGTTTCTTTAAATGCAAATGAGCTTTTGCTCCCCGCCCCTTTTCAAGAATATAGCTGTGCCGTCACAGCACGTACCTGCTAAAAAACATCTGTTTTGGTTCTGATTGTTATGTTTATCGTGCTGAAATCAAGCATTTTAAATCATATTAGTTTAAACGTGATGTATGGGTTTCTGAGTGGATACATCCGTAGCACACAGAGAGAAAGAGTTCGTCACAGGACTAGTTCTCATTCAAAACACAGTTACAAAAACAGTCGAGAATTGTCTGTGAAGGTAAACAGCTAGGAAAGAAAACGTGTTTATAATAGACGTGCATTGCTCTCGTCTCTTCTGAGGCTAGGACTCTAAAGTGTTCTGTGCTTGTCTGTGCACCCTAAGACAGAACATTTAGCATATTTTGCTCAAACTTTCGTCATGGCATTAGAACTGGTAACCATTGTTGCTTGTGAAATCAAAATGATGGACCAGTAAGTGGAGATGTACAGATTAAGGGGAGGTTTTATTATAATAAGATCCCTTTACAACGTCACAAGGAGAGTGAGATCAGACGCACTAGTCTGCAGAAAAGGGCTTACTAAAACAAAGTTACTGGGTTAATCTTTTTCCCTTTTCCTGGGTTGTTATATGAATTGGGGACCTGATTATAATGCCTGGAAAAGTTGGATTTTCATGATATGTCACCTTTAAGGCATTTTAACTTGCTTCATTTTAACTTGATTTAAACAATCACTTCTGGCCAAAGTACCTTCATTTTGATATTTTCCATGCCATAATCCATTACAACACTTCCTCCAGTGAACTCCATCCGCTCACGTCAAATTCCACCACTATTTTAGTTGTTTAGAACCGTTCTTGCTTGTATGTGGTTCTTGATCTGTGCATACTTCTCTCCTGATTCAGACGAGGCGACTTTTTCTCCACTGGAGAAAGCAATATTACAGAGATTAGAGAACAATTGAAAAGTTTAAAAAAATCTTCATGGATTCGTTTCTTACAAACACACAGCTGTTGGCTTCATAAAATGAGTCGTGTGGATTAGTTCTGGATTATTTTTAATCAGTTGTTTGGACCCTCATTCTGACGGCACCCATTCACTGTAAAGCAATGCAAATTTCTCCAAATCCGTTCCCATGAAGAAACAAGCTTATCCACATCTTGGATGGCCTGGTTGAAAAGCACATTTTCAGCCAATTAAAATTTTTGGGTGAACTTTTTAAGATTTGAACTTCCCGGGACAATTTTGATTGTAAAGTATAGCTATGCAAGCAACCACACACTGTTGCCTTACTGTTCAGTACGCCACTGTACGAGCAGATGCTTTATTAGGAATCACACCTGTAATCAATAACCTCTTCTTTCCAGCTTTCCCTCTCATTAACTTGCCCCATTCCCTGTCTGTGAAGGAATGCGAGTGTCTGCTGGCCGACTGCCACGTTTGGGAACATATTGGAAGACCGACGTTCTGTTCGTCCTCTGAGTGATCTGGGCAGCTTTCCAACATGTGCATGTTCGCACGTACATTAGAGGAAATGTCACACGCTTTCACGTATGTAAACCGACGCTCTTTATATCAACAACCTAGCTGCGCGCATGCATATTTGCCTTTGCATGCATGCATGAACATGTAGGCTGTGTGTTTGAGAGATACTGTGCGTACGTGTGCGTTCCTGGTGGCCAAATCCTCCAGATGGGTCCAGATGGCAGTTCGAATCTGTGAAGGTGTGGAACAGACTCCGCGTGAGCATTTTGTAATGCCCGAATGCAACACCGTCCCCCGAGATGCGCATATGTGTGTGTGTGTGTGTGTGTCTGAGCATGATCGGAAAACATGCACGACTGTCTGGCTGTGGCTTTTTCGCTCTCGCGCGTTGTTCGTGTGCAAAAACAAATCAAGTCGTGTGCTGTTCTACAAACCAGGTGTGTCTGAGTATGTGTAAAACAGTTGCATTTGTTGGGCTGCATAGACCTATAAATAAAAAATGAAGCTGCTAAGAAACAAATGCTTCCACCTGCCTAACACAGCCTGATGTAATACATATACTGCTTCGGAATACTTACTAGGGAGTGCATGCAAATGTGCAAAGACTAAGGTTGCATATGTAAAAATCAATATATGACGAGAACAGTACAATTTAATTAGTCAAAAACTAAAAAACTACATAATAATGCATTTAATACAGTTTAGATAAAAAGCAAAGGTCAAGTTGAGTGCGTTGCATAATGGGACACAGTATTCGGTGATGTGTGTCTTGCTGTAAAATGCGCATTTTTGGAAATGCAGGAAGTATTCCAGGCATTTAAACAATTTGCGTATTAAGTAAGTGGATTAAAAAAAGTTCATCAAAGTTGTCCTAAGAAAAGAACGCGTTTTGGTTTTGGGTTTTAGGACAATTTTTATGAAAGTTTTGATCCTTTACAAATGTTGAGTAGTGTATATACACTGCAAAAATTTGGATGAGAAGCATATTAAGCAATTATGAACACAGCCTGGTGCATTATAATTTAAAGTGCATCTTTTGGAAATCACTTTGTTTAAAATAAGTAAATACATAAAAACAAAAGACGCTAAAAACATATTAAAGTAAAATGTTCAATAAATGAAAATTTTAGACTGATTTTAAAATAAATCTTCAAATAGAGGAAATATTAGCATTGCTATTAACCCTGTAATTAATCTTTAAAATCTGTAAATTATGGGATAGTCCATAAATTCAATTATTTGCATAGTTGATAACTTTTTCTACAACTTTTAACCGTAATGCATTTATTTAGAAAGAAAACGGTGCGACTGTTCTCATCCTGTAAGTGACAAGTATGATTTTTGTCATAATATATTCGTGTGTGTGTGTGTGTGTGTGTGTGTGACGAGCTGCCAATCCAGATTGAATCATTTTTATTTTTTTTGTGTTCGTCTCATTTTATAGCATGAATAAGTCAGCAGGTTATCGGCGTGTGGGTGCACGGACGTGTGTAAGTGCGTTAGTGTGGGTTGCGCCGTTGTGTTTGAGGGACGTTGAGATATACGTCGCTTTGTGTGCGAGCGTGAAGTCGATTATTCTTGCTGGCTCTGAGCCGGTGCTGCAGTACCATCTTGCCTTTGATAAATTAATAATCCTTTTGAAGTGCTAATCCCAAACACTCAGCATGATTCATGCCATCCGTACAACAAGTGTCTCTCTTAAAGACATACACGCTCACTCAGCATGCAGCTCGATGAATATGGATATACGCAGATGGAAACAAAGATTTATGCGCGGCCACATGCACGCGACTATACATTAGACTGCGTTTGCCCATAAACTCTCCAGCTACGATCTATCCAGGTTTCAAGAACGCATGCATACTCATTTATTATTTTTAATTGATAAAAATGTATAGTAAGGTAATTAAGGCTTTATAACGGCGTGTACGGAGCGAAGCGCGTAGGAATGAATGGCTTCATCCACAGCTCCACCTTGTGTTGAGAACATGATCTGCTCTGCATGAAATGTTTGTGTCAAGCAATGGCTTTGTTGAAGGTAATTGCTTTTCCTCCGGTTTAACTTCTTTTGCCCATGAAGCTCCGCGGCAGCGTTTTCCGCGTGAGGGGGCTAAGGGTCGGGTTGTAAGGGAAAGATTGTTTGACAGGCCTCAAAATGAGTTTAGTTTTGTTTGTGTTCGAGTAAATCGAGTTCCTTAAAGCAATGTTTCACCCAGAAATTAATATTCGGGACCCACAAGGCTCGGCATAATGTAGTGTAATATTAATGTTTAGCAGAACGTTTGAGGTTTTTTTTATTTATTTATTTTTTTTTACATACAAAAAAAGTATATGCCATAAAGCATATAAAAAGCGGTCAATATAACTCATGCACTTTATCAGACTTTTTTTTTTATAGCAGACCAAGACTTACTGCAAATATCTTCAATGAATGTATTATTACTATTCACTTACATTACAAGGAAAAGAGCATAGCATTAATTTATTACAATAAATCTATAAAAGGAAACATTGTACTATTTAAACGTATTAGTTAATAATAATAATAATCAATATTTTTACTAAAATAAGCATTAATGATTAGAATTAGAATTTTTTTTTTTTACTTTTTATTCAAAGAAAACTTGGAAATAAGTATCAGTTTTGGAAAATAAAACATTCATGTATTCTTTGTATTTAAATATTTCTTAAGTAGCAAATCAGCATATCAGAATGCTTTCTGAAGGATTATGTGACACTAAACACTGGAGAAATTCAACTTTTCATTACAGGAATAAATTACATTTCAAAATAGATTGACACAGAAAAGTTATTTTAAAATCACAAAATTATATCACATTATTATTGTTGTTTTTAAAAAACAATAGCTAAAAAAATACAGCTAACTACCATAATAAATAACAATAAAAACATGCTAACATTAAATGTTGAAATATATATATATATATATATATATATATATATATATATATATATATATATATATATATATATATATATATATATATATATATATATATATATATATATATATACACACAAACATGACTGAGACATTTACAAGCTCTCTCTCTCACACACACACGCTTCAAGAGGAATCAGTATTCAGAAGGAATAGCGAGAAGAGCTGCAGTGGTTGCTTTTATTTTGCTGAAGCCCTACAGGAAGACAAACGGGCTCCCGGACTAACACCTTCTGCTCTATCAGCAGTCACACATGACAGTTCACTGAAGAGTCTGTCTGTGTGTAACCTGTGTGGAGACAGATACTGGCCTCCAGAGCAGTCTTGTTAACAGAAGTCCTCGCCGTACGACGCCTCATGATGTGTGACAGCAGCACACACTGTCATCACGTCCAGCGTCGGCTCTGGACTTTAATTGAAAAGGACCGTTCCGTTATTGATCCTAATCAATTAGGCAATTATCATGGCATTGCAGTCCTTTAATAGTGGCATCTAAGCAATTATTGGGAAGATAACAAAAGCCAGAATCAATTTGTACTGTGACATTTAGCACTGGCTTATAGAGTTGCCAAGACGACACAGAAACACAAATCATTTAATATCTGAAGAAAGTTAATATATATATTATATTATATTAATCTCTCATGCTATTTATAACTCAAAGAATGAAGATACATTTTTTTATACATATATATGTGTGTGTGTCATATATATATATATATATATATATATATATATATATATATATATATATATATATATATATATATATATATATATATATATATACACACACACACACACTTCATATTTTCAAAATATATTTTAAATATACAAAAAATGTTTAGATATACTTTAGACATTTCATAAAATATGTAAAAATATATTTAATACATACATTCAAATTCTTTCATTATATATAATGTATTATATAAAGTAGTATATTTTTAAATTATATATATATATATATATATATATATATATATATATATATATATATATATATATATATATATATATATATATATATATATATATATATATATATATATATATATATAAAAAGTACAAAAACATACATTCAGACATTTTCAATTTATTTTAAAATATACAAAAAAGGCCAAATAGCTAATACTTTTTCAAATAAACATTTTTTTGAACTTTTAGTTGTTTCTATTTCTTCTACTATAAATTGATATATAATTATTTGCTATTTTTGAATTAAAAAAAAAAATAATACTTTCATTTAGCAAGGATTTCATTTAGCAAGTGACACTAAAAACATTTATAATCTTACAAAAGATCCATATTTTTTTGTTTGTTTTCAACACTGAAAATAATAGGGAACGCTTCTTGGGGAAAAAAGCAGATGGAGAAAAATAAATAAAATTCAGCTTTGAATCACAGAAATAAATCACATTTTAAAATATCACACTGAAAAGTTATTTTAATAACATTTCTCAATATTTTAAGACTTGAGATGTATTATCTTGCATCTTTAACTACATTTTGTAATAAATTAGCACATCTGAAGGTTTAAAGGTGTACATCTTTCCCCAGGTCATGCTGCTTATATTTAGCACATTTTTGAAAAATTTTTTGGGCTGAAAACTTCTATTTTAATACAACGTAACAATTGCAATCCGTAGGTTGCCCACATGAAACTCTATTCCGCCAGAACACACAGCTCCTTCTGAAAGGCTGTCAGTGAATGAAGAAAGATGTTTTTGTTGCCAGATGGTGCAGCTACGACATCTGCTAGCAGAGGCTAACCGGGCCATGCTAACCCGTCAAACCCTGACCCCCGGGTTCCCTCTTGTGAACGCCTTTGCCTGCAGGTACTGAAAACCTGGTGAAGCTCTTAAAATAATCATACGGCAGAGCTGGAGTCCTAACCACCGGCCCGGAGACCGCGACCGTATGCTGAAACTACATTAACCCGGGCTTCATCTGCCTCGGGGTCTCATTACTTACAGCAGAGTCCTGGTCTGGGTCTCGGCTTATGATCTAAGACGAGATCACGGTCTACTCGCAGCCAGCTAACGGCGATCATTAAATAAGTTCAGATTAAAAACAAACAAACATTTAAACAAAAATAAATATATAAAATAAAAAAACATTTAAATAAAAATATATAAAATAAAATATTTTATTTTATATTTAAATAAATATATAAAATAAAAAACATTTAAATAGAAATATATAAAATAAAATAAAATATTTAAATAAAATAAATATATAAAATAAAAATAAATATTTTTTTATTTTATATTATTATTTTTATTTAAATATATAATAACCCCTTTTATTGTGTGTGTGTGTATATATATATATATATATATATATATATATATATATATATATATATATATATATATATATATATATAAAAAAAAGGTTATTTAGCATGTTAAGAAAATGAACAAAAAACTTATTAAAACAAATATTAAAATTAAATACTTGTGTCAGCCAGTAGAGGGCGCTCTTTTAAGACTCGCTAAAGATTCATTGGTTCAGTCACAGCCCATCTGTTCTACATTTTCCAGCAATTAAAGAGCAGTTAAATACTCCCTTTCTTCTGTGGTACATCTTGTTACATTTTGGTTTGAATCCACTCCCCTTCGTGCTGCGGACTTGTGCTTTTCTCGGATTCAGATGAATATGGCTGTTATTATTAGCTTGGTTCTGAGCAAATCCGGACTAGCGTTCACAATAAATCGCTCGCGACACACTTAACCAGCCTTAACGCTGCGTGTAACCATAAATAAATCACCGCCGATCTTGTGAGTCGTGATGTCTGACGTGTGGAGTTTCATCAGACGTCATCGCGACGGCTACATAACCTCACGAACAATGAACCTCGTAAAGAGACGCTTGACACGTGCTCGTTAACGTCCCTCTCCACGCTGAAGATGCTGAAGACAGAGGTGCTCAGGGGCCAACGTGAAGATCCGTGGCCGCGCGTATGAAATGCACACACAATAAAAATAACGAGCGCTGTCGAATGAATTGTTCGCGTAATGTGTGCGCGTGCACATTTACATTACGCATGCATTCATATCACATAAATGCGCAAATATAAGTATTTTCTCGCTTATGCATACGCGTGTGTATTTATGCATGCATAATTTTTTTTTTATTTTGGATGTGATAAATGATGATTAATAAATCAAATTCAAATATTATTTGTCACATACACATACATGCAGTGAAATGTTTTTTTACAACCGTCCAGCGTACGAATAGAAAACAAAATTATATATATATATATATATATATATATATATATATATATATATATATATATATATATATATATATATATATATATATATATATATATATCAAGAAGTGTACAAAAGTATATTTTATACTATATTTAAACCTATTATTAAGTATAAAATATAAAGTGGCTGTGTGAATGTCCAATGTAAAGTGACTAGTGCAATATTGTCCAGTGTAGTTGTCCAATTATAAGTGGGTATCTGGGGAAAGAGGGGTGAAATATTAAAATAAAGGGGTGAACATTTATTTTAATAAATAATATTTAAAAAAATAATAAATGTATTGCCGTTTTAAAATGTTTACTTTTATTTTATTTACTTTTATTCTTCCAAGGTACGTCGGTGAACTATTCCTTTAAATACAACTCAATTCTGTCACGATTTGCCGCGAGGCTGCGGTTTCGACGAAAAACGCGGAAGAAACGCAGGTCACGTGGACGAATTAAACGGTCTTTTTAAGGTGAGCGTTGCACCGGATTGCAACCCCTCCGGTCTCTCACCGTCAACACTAACGCTTAACCGTGTTATGGTTACACTCTCAGAACGGATTGTTTGGTTTTCCGACTGTCTGTCAGTGTAACGTGAACGCGTACGCTTTCCGGGTCTCATGATTCACGCTGAAGCTCTGACACTAACGACTGCATTAGCGCGGATGGTGTGGGCGTTTCAGAGCCGGCTGAGGATGCCGGAGACACCGTGGGAGGGTGAAACTTGTAATTATGACAAATAAAAGAAAAAGTTTTCAAATCTTAAACCCTCTCCAACTTTCTAGTCTGGCAATCGTTACAACATCAGCCTCGCCCTTGCTTTGAATGCGCGTAATCAGTTCTGCTCTTCTCTGTCAATTGTGGAATGATCAAAAGGAGAAACATGAAAGAATTTCACGTTTTATGAAAGCAGGGATTACGCAGAAAAAAAACTGCTGTCTTGAAAAGTTCACATTGCATTATGAATCCCAAAACAGACAAGACAACCAACTTTTTGCCTCGTTCGTTTGAATAATTTGGCTCAAAACACAAAAGTTTCCTGTCTGCACTATTTACGTACTCGACATATTCTTATGCTCCACATCAAACTTAATTGTCACGTTTAAAAAATAAATACATCGTTGTCCAGTAACATGGTAAACGCATATAGGGTTCTGACAGGCCTGAGAGGTTTTACGTTTTGTGGTAACTAGCCTACTTTTTGCACAACACGTTTTTGTTTTCTATGTAATATATGGTAAGTTGCTCACCAGCACCTGTCCAACCGATTCATCTCCAGCTGGATCTGTAGATGCATCCTCAGCTCTCAGTTTGTTTGGAGAGGAGCCACGAGCAGCTTCTTCTGTTGCTCAGCGTGTTAAAGTGCCTTCAAATGGTTCCACAAGAGGGAGACAGTCCCTCAAACACAAAATAAAAGTTTCACCTAGGCATGGTTATTGACAGATGCAATTCAGTAAACAGTGTTTTAAAAATATTATTAATAATAATTATACATTTATTTAAAATTATTATTATTATTAGTAGTAGTAGTAGTAGTGCTGCAGTTGCTGTTATTTTATTCTATTTTATATTATTATTGCCACAAACACAAAATAAAAGTTTCACCTAAGCATGGTTATTGACAGATTCAGTTTTTATCATGTAAACAGTGTTTTGAAAAATATTATTACTAATAATAATTATACATTTATTTAAAAATATTATTATTATTGCTGCAGTTGTTGTTATTTTATTCTATTTTATATTATTATTGCCACAAACACTCCCAAACACAAAATAAAAGTTCACCTATAATTCTGATGCACAGAAGTTTTCAAACTGTGTGAGTATATATATATATATATATATATATATATATATATATATATATATATATATATATATATATATATATATATATATATATATTCTAATATAAATTATTAAAATATAAATAAATCTTTTTGTTGTTGATTTTCCTTTCAGTGCAATCTTAAAGTGTACGAACTCCACTACTACATGGACTCATGAATGAATGATTAATTTTAAAATGTTTCACAGCAATTTCAAAATAAGACACCCATATCCAATGTATAATTATTTTTAATTAAAATTTAAATAAAGATTTAGCTAAAAACTAGCCTGTAAAAGTGACTATTTGTTCATTTAACTGCTGCTGTTTGTTTTAAACATCAATTTGTCTAATAGAGCCAATTTGGTGATTGAAGTCAATGAAAATAGTTTTTTTTATGTAGCAGATGAAAGTTTTTTTAATTACAATTCAGATCTCCATACTAAAATCCAAGATGATTAAAAAAGTCTTTCAAGTCTGTCCAAACGCATTCTTTTAACAACACTGATGAAAAACATCTAACCTTCAAACACAGCGGCTCCTCTGCTCTTTGGCTTTTGGGTGAGCGACAAATCCACATGTTACACAAGACCATGGGTTTGATTCTCAACCTGTGCCGCAAAACTCATTCCACTAGAAAATATGTGACCTCGGGGCACGCGTTTCGTGCTTGCTTTGCACAAAGAAGACAACCATCACCAGAGAATCATCTTTTATTAATAAATACGAAACATATATCTTGTAGCTTTCAGAGATTTGAAATAAGGTGCCTCACGCAGTGTATTGCTCTCTAACATCGACGCCAACTTTAGATTAAAGCTCTGGTTCAGAGGATCTTTTCCGAAGGCTCCTAGGTCATTTTGGATAATGGTCAAGTTCCAGGTCTTTCAGAGTCTCGGTAAGGCTGGTAAAACTTGACAAATCAGCATTAGCCCTCAGCACAAGTCTGCTTTCTTAATTGAGACGGGCTACTTTCTTCATTCAGACTGGCCTCAATAATGCATTGAATCACCAGACTGGTTTTGTAGATGGCCATCGCATTCGATCCGTCACGATACAGAACGTTTACATTAATTAGGGTTGCGCTTGTGAGAAAAAGAGGCTCCATTAAATACTTAAACACTTACACCGCACTTTGTCATTGCGCTGCATAATAAAACAGCGATCCAAGTAGTGTTCGTTTTCAAGAAAACTCACTTTTCAGCTAAATTATCGTGTGAAATGACATTTATTAGGCTTTAAATAATAGAATCAACCAAATTATTTGGATTTTCAGACTCGTTCATAGTGCACTACATCACATTAACATCAATTCGAATAGGTTTTGTCTGTTGATTTCACCTGGTTCGATGTGTTTATCTGATGCAATGAAGTTCATACGTTCTGTTTGTAAATCGTTTTGTTTTAGGGCATTTCGTCGTTATTTATAGGACAGCAGAATGCAGATAGGTAAGATAAAACGGGATCAGGACATGAACCAGGTCAGATTCAAACCTGAGCCAACAACTCAACTATGCCGCAGCACTAGCAAACTTTATTTGCGTGTCCACAGCTCCTGAATACTTTCAGAGGCCGCTGCATTTCAAATGCTGGAGTGTCAGAAATAGCCATTTCAAAAAGCGAACAGCATTAGGCTCTGATTCACGTCTCTGAAAATGCCACTGACATATTTTCCACTTTTCCCCCAGTGACATTTAACAACAAATCAAATTGAAAAAGACACACGGCGCAAAAATAAATAGCTGGATTTACAAAGTTCATGCCTATTATGAAAAGAGTTATTCACAATGCTGCTGTATAGGTCAATTTTCAATTAGCGTTATGACAAAAAAACCTAGCTGAGCCCGATCTGTGCTTTTGCAGAGGCCAAACATGCGCTTTATCCATGTTATATAAACTTCTGACTCACATTGGAAACTCGAACCATTAGTTTTAGTGAAATAGCTTAGACATATTGAGCAGAAAGCTTTGCGTTTTCCAAAACACAAAACACGGCCGAACGGGCGCAATAAGCCTCTTATGGTGTACAAATGGCAAATCGTTTTCATAAAAACGAGACGATTTATGTGAGAAGAGATAGTGCAAACAAGGTAAATGAGACATTACTTAGTCTTCTAAGACGATGAATCACACTTGATTATTATTGTCTCAAACTATAATCATAGCCTATAACATTTTAAGGGTCAAATGATCAGGTGCATTAAGTATCATTGGTTTTGCTGGAGGGTAAAGCAGAAATACATTAATAGGAGACACGATATTTTAATCAAAACTTTGATAATAGGCTACCATTCCTAACAAATATTGTTTATTGGAGCCCATTTTAAAAAAAAAAGGCTATCTTTAACAAAACGCTGTCGTATGGACATTGTCGATGATACTGGCATAAGCCTTTTTTCTTTTCTGAACAACTTATTATATGGTCGGTAAGTATGTTTTTGATTTGCTAAACTGCACCTGCTCATAAAAGCATTTTCCCCATTTACTGAGCTACACTGGTCTCGATATATGCTTTTGATTGACTAAAAATAACCATCTCGTCATGGGAGTCAACGGTTTGTCGTCCCATATATTTTCGATTCACAAAAAGAACCAGCTCGTAAGAGTCATTCATTCGTGAATCAGACTACGCTGGTCCCATTATATTGTACGCTGATTATTACAAGCAGTTCGTGAGAGCTACATAGCAAAACATTTCTTTTTGTTGCATCACATTGGACCCAGACAGCAAACTCAAATTTGCAATTCAGGTAAAATTATGACTTCTTTTACTGCAGCGATTGAGCACCGGAGGAAAGCAAAAGAGACGCGGAAACATTGCTCACTGGATGCCAATGCTTTAAATCTGTATAAAATCGGGCTGTGATGGAGCTAAAAACATTGTAAAAATAAATATAAATCATACGGTCACGTTAAGCATTGCTCAGTAAAATTTCACTGGCCGAATCCAGTAAGTTCAAATATAATGAAGAGAAGTTTTAGGAATTGAAAATCAATTCCAGAATCGGATACTTAATTTAAATTCCACCTATTGTGAGAGAATTCAAACCCTCGAATCCAGAATCGTGCGGCTCTATTTTACAGACAAACAGCTGTTAATCAACTTCAGTTTTATGCAGATTTTTGTTCCTGTTCAGCAGCAATGTTCCGCGAAAGGACACGGAATAAAATATGTTCGCTTTCTAAACGTTGAATCGAAACTGGGAAATATGAATCGGAATCAATAAGCCGAATCAGAATTGGAATACAAAGGAAACCCAACCCTAATCGGGAGTCAGCGAGGGCGAAAACGTTCCCTCTTTTTCAAGCTGATAACCCGAATTTACTGCATTCACCAACAGAAAACTGCTTGCTTTCGTAGCACTAGGCAGTTTGAACAGCATAGATTTTTTTGCCAGCCAAATCTTTTAATGCATTCATTTCTGACTAGTTAACCATTTCTGTTATGAGTTGATAAACTCATCTCAAAAAACCAGGCTCTTGCGATTCCTTATGTACGTTTGAGTTTATAAAGTGTTTTTGTGCGGTGTGTTTATGCGAGTTTCTTTTTATTTTATTATACTGTTTGGTTACATCGAAATTGCTTTGCCTCCCACGATGAGTAACAGATTTAGTTAAAATGTGTAAGCTATGTTCATCCACGATGGCTTTATTTTTATTGTTATGCGAGGTATTGTTCGACATTGCTGTGTGAACGTACGTCTCAACGTTGCGCTTAACGGCTCTGTGCGTTGCAGCGTTTCTGGAAGCCGCAATCTTTTTTGCCGCGGCGGCACGGGCGGCTGCCAGCTGAGGGAACTGTTTGGCGTACAAAGCTGAGGTGTACTGTAGTTCAGGCGTAATCAACCTCTGACAAAGCCGACGAGTGTCATTATTTAACTCCTGTCGGAGGTTATAACCTTGAATGACCGCCGCGCCGTACTGAAACGGCTTCAGCGATGAATCCTGGACCTGCGCAGGATCTACTGCCCCTCCTTCCTGAAGACACATTCGCTCAAGGTTCCTCCTCTTTGTCCTCAGAAGCTCTATTTCCTGCCGGAGCTTCGTCCGCCCAAGTGTGGAGTCTATGCGTTTCCAGAACGTTGCGTTAAAGTGCTGGTATAATCGCCAGTCTAGCGAATTCCACTCTTTGACGCGCTCTGCGGTCTCTGCGCTCAGGGGCCTGCGAGAGCGTTCACTGCGACTATTGAGGCGAAACGACGAAACGTCGTCCAGTGACCAGCAGAGGACGTGTTTTAGAAGCACCAGCGATTCGTCAAAATACTCCGAGATTAGGATTAGCGGAAAGTCGCGTTCCATGGCGGCGATGACCTCGGCGCTGCGTCTGTCCAGATCGGTGCCGTTCTCGGGGGCTGTGTTATCCAGACCGAAGTCGAAGGTCAAAATGTTACGTGCATAGTGGTTATTAGGCACAGAGGCGTTGTAGCTCCGCCCGCCCTGGATCAGGAACTCCTCAAGGCTCCTGACAGCACGGAAAGCCGGGATCGCTTTGTAGTAAACAAACAGGGATTCCATCATCGCCACTGGATTCCGAAGAATGGAAAAATAGAATGTGTCTTTGGGCATCACTTTCCTCACCTGCAAGTCAGAAAAAGACAATATGAGCTTATGACTAACATATTTCATTCATATTTCGATCACTGTTTAAGTACAAGTCGATAAAAATTTGACCTCTTGTTCTTTGTTTCAGAATCATAAACACTTTCCGCTCAACTGGAGTTTGATTCAGAATGCAATCTACATGCAATCAGTGGAAATGTCATCTAAATCATTCAGATCTGCACCTGCCTACTTTCATCTAGCGCCGGGCTCTTCGTCTTCCTCTTGAAAATAGTCAGTTGTATCAAATGATTTATGTGCTTGCTAAGTGGCCTGCGCATATCTAGGATTGCTTTCACACTAGAGTTAAAGTTGATGATAAAGTTGTGAACATATTGGTATATGCAATTATAAATAAGGGCAAATAAGTACAACATTATAAATACAGAACAATTAATAAATTAGAAAAAAGCATTATCTTTTCTTTGCAGTCTGTTAATATGCATCACTAATATACAAGCATCATTAACTAATATATCACTAGTTGATTAATCCCAGTACATTAAGACAATTGTTTTGTATCACAAGTCTACTGAAACGCTATTTAAATCTGCAAATAGTGCATTATATAATTAAATATACATGCATTCGCATACCTTTGCAGAACGGAAATCTGAAAACTGTATAAAGCTTGGTTCAAATTGCTTGTTTCATTTTGGTGACATGCTGTATTAGAGATAAAGGGTTTTACAGAGGTAATTTAGGATATCTGATTATATCACGCTATAAATCAGTAAACGCTGTCAACAACCAGGGAAAAAAAAGTTTTCACTGGTAGTAGGGCTAAAGTGTAATTTAAATCAGGAGAATGATATATGAACAACGAAGCTTATAGATACAACACAATATAGATAGTAATAAAATGGGTTTGGTAAAGGCTTCTGAGATGGAGATTTCTGGCTCAGTACATGAGAAAACTCGTTTTGAGAAAATGGCCTATAAAGATATGTACTGTAGCTGAAATCTGCAGACACAAATAAATAAAGTGTATCAAAAGGGGTATTTTGGATGTTTTCTATCCACTAGATTGAAAGAAGACGTGGTAGCTTAAAGTCCAAAATCTCAAAATTGTGTGAGAGTTAGCATAATATTGTGCCTGCAGTGTCTTGACTTTATGTCATGAATATTCTATTATTCATCCAATCGTGCAAAACAACTGCTTTCAGATGCATGCTTTGGTACAACAGTACAGGTACTGTGCTCTCGTCTCGGACTGACCTCTAGTGAGCTGAATCTCATATGATTGCACAGGATGTGGAACTCCTTCACACTGCGAGTCCTGACACCCTCCACAAAGTGCGCTGCAAAGAATGCTGGGTAAAATAACTGGCTGTGCATGTTCAGCGGCAAGGCAAAAGTCAGGTTATGGCTTTCCCCATAACGATAGAGAATATTCAGTATAGTGCTGCTGGCAGTCTTGTGCGTCTTGAGGAAGACAATGTGGTTTTTGGGATGACACGTGGCAGTGTTGTCGGCTCGTGATTTTACTGTATATCTATTAATTTCATCAGTGTGTGGTTGTTTTTTAATTTTTGGGGTCTTTTGGGGGTAAGCTGGTCTACGTGGCTGGTTTGGGAATTCTTGGCCAAGCCAGAGTTTGTTCGTCTCTATTGGCGGAGCTGCTTCGGTGGTACTAGTAAGCTGTTTTCTTGTATCCTCCAAGACTCGGTCTCTTCCCTCTTCTGAACGAGTGTTTTCGCTCTCGTCTCTTCTCTGTATGAAAGGATGCTGGTCCACTGGTTCTTCAGCAATAGCTGCTGAGACAGACCAAATGTTTTCCCAGTCATTGCGCTTTATTGGCCTGTGGATCTCTGCAGGCATTCTGACCAGCTGCTCACTGACAAGTTTCAAAACCTTGGCGCTCCTGAGAAAGAGAGAACATTTTAGATGCTGACCTTATGGAACCAACATAAATCTGATTTGAAAAGTCTCCATCTGTATTTAATAATATAATTAGTACAGTCATATGATCAATCGTGATTAATAGTCAGTATTAAAAATGTATACTGTATGTACTGTATATATTTATCTGTATGTACTGTATATATTTATTATGTATATATAAATACACACACATGCAAAAACATTGTTTATATATATATATATATATATATATATATATATATATACACACACACACACACATAAATATAAATATATATACACATAACATAATATATATAACATTTTATGAACATAAATAAATACATTTAAATAGATATTTTTTAATTATATGCTGTATTTGTGTGTATTTATATATACATAATAAATATACACAGTGTACACGCACATATGTACATATGCAAACAAAAACTTTTTTAATATTAATAATTGCTTTACAACACTAAATAATATAATATAATAATATATTTTAATTAAATTAAATATAATAATATCCATGTTACATAAATACAGATTTATAATACTTTTTATAATAGTTTATATTAAGTATTTTTATCAAGTTATTTCCATTACAAAAGCTGTTTTATGTTTAACATTTTTTCTATATAATATGTTTATAATATAACTTTATATAATTTATATGTTTATAATACTTCAAAACCTCTTTTAACTTATGGTAATGGCAATGGGAATACTATTTAATGAAACCTGTAACAACCTAAAAATGTTTATGTCTCAATGTTTATAATCTAATTCAATATAATCTAATGTAGTATAAAATAATATAATATAATACACGTGCTTATCATTCTTATCATGTTCATAATAAATTTGTGTGTGTGTGTATGCATACGTTTTTCCCTTTAATTCAAATAGTCTGATGCAAGCTGTTTTTCTAAGTTGAAAGTCTTTCTCGGTATGTTTATAATTTTCTATGTGTAGTCGACCATGAGTTATTTGTTAAATATGTTCAACCTGGCCTGTCGGACGACTCCCAGCATCTGCAGCGCCACGCAGAGAACCGTCAGGACCATCAGAGCAAACCACATAAAGCGCAAGCGACTGCAACACGCCACTCTCACGCACCTGTAAACACACACAGTTCAGAAAGAAAAAGTTCATGTAAGCGATATACGCGCATGTGCGTAATAGCTGTAAAAAACGATAAGGTCGAGCGTAAATTGGGGAACGTAAGCAGCGTGGGAGATCATGTGGTGACTACCTGACCATTGTGTTCAGTGATGCAAACATTGTGCAGTCATCTGTAATCCCTGTTATTAAGAACCAAATAACAATTGTGCCTTTGAGTATGACATTTACCCCAAGGATCAGCGGTGAAGGAGTTTTCGGCATTTAGTGTAGCATAACACTTTGGTTAAAGAGCAGCTAAATGGCAAGTTAGAGTCACTGTTGAAAACAGGTGCGCTTATATAGTCTTATGGCACTGAAATATCACGAAAATGGGGAAAACAGAGAGAAAGCATGTCTGTATGATGTAAAGGCATTTAAAATGTAACACATTTTTAAAAATGGGAAAACTTTTTGATAATAATACTGATAATAATAAAAAATCTTGAGCAGCAAATCAGCGTATTAGAAAGATTTCTGTGAAGAATTCAGCTCAAACCAACTACTTTTTATTATATATATAAAAACATATAAAAGACAAAAGTATTTTTGATTAAATAAATGCAGTCTTATTGTCGTAGACGAATAAGTAAAATGTGGATTAATATTAAATAACTATTAAAAAAATGATATTATTTATATATTTACACACACACCAATGATAACGCTTTGTCATGCTATATATCCGCATACATATTAAAAGCGGGCAGGTTTGTTTCCCATGCACTGGTTAGTCCTTTAGCTGGGTTTCACCTTGCAGGTAAGAGAGTTCATGAGTATTTGATTTCCACTGCAATCCGGGTGGCTTCAGTTTAGTTTAAGCAATCCGATTCTCTCCGCCTTCTCTTTTTCTCTCGATCTTGTGTTTTTATTTGGCCACAGCATAAATCGCTTGGTTTGAGTCATGTTACAGATCAGCATAAATGAATTACAGACAGTCATCTTCCAGGTTAAAATTAGACCGCGGCTGTCAATGTCAAAGTCGCACAGAATGTTTTTCTTCAGACCAAGGAAACCACTAGTGCTGAAACAGCAGTCTTGAAGTTCAAAAACTTCAGCAGAACTGTTTAACATCCAAGTCAATTCACAAAAGACAGCACAAATCATAGTCGGGCAATAGAAAGCCTTGCTCGTAGTGCGTTAGCAGGCTTTGGCAGCTTCATTTACGTATTCTAAAATGTGATTTACTTCACATAGTTTGTTGCAAATGACTACCCCTTTGCCTAATTTACTTTGCGTCTTCAGCGCAAAGCACAGGAGATCCAGTTTAAAAGATGCGTGGGTTTAAATTAAATTGCGTTGTCTAAATAGGATCCCGTTTAAGCATCCACAAGTGCGCTTCGCGATGAATACAGTCAAGGTTACAAAGCTAAACATATTTTGTGGCGAAACAATGCTTTATGAGAACCATATTGACTTGCATGAAATTGAGTTCGAAATGGAAGTCTGCATTTAATTTATCAAAAGATGAATAAAGGCGTGAGGTAAACATCTTTAAGCAATTTTCCGGCATGCCTGAACTCCTTTAATAAGAACAGGCTGCGTTTATCTCTCTGAAAAATTATATGAACTCATGAGGTGCATTGTAAAAACGTTTTATATGGATTGGAGGGCACATAAAGACTTTAGTATTGTCACATTTAACTAATTAATTCTATTTTTGCAAGTACATCGGATTTGGTGAAGGCTGTGGTCACATAGAGAGAAGCACATGAAAACATGAGGGAAACATTTTAACTCTAACAAAAGTTTGTACGTTCCCTCAGGCCACAGAAACATCTGGAATAGGGAGATAAACTTTTTCTCTTGTCACGTTTATAACACGTATGCACACAAAACCCACATTCATCCCAGTTCTCCACAATAGAATTACGGACTCTTTAAGTGAGATAGAGGCTGAATGCATGAACCAGTATAACATTTCGTGCATCCATGGACCACAACCAGCTTTAGCATCCAACACAAACATCTGGCTGGTTGCTGCAACAGCCTTTACATGCATCTAAAACATTGCTTTAGCTTTAATTGCGCAATGGAGTATTGGATATCATTAATAAATAAACAGTAAACAATGAAATGTAACGCTTTACATTACAGTGTCTGTGTTACTTTAAGTAATTAGGCAATTTACTTGAGTAACGTGAGATTTCTGGTGAACCTCCAAGCACCTTTTGTATACTATTGTTTTGGGAACTTCAATACTCAATACCCGTTTCAAGTGCTTCAAAATCTACCTGCATCAAGAGGATACCGGAGCAGCCATTGACAGTCTATAGATTTCAGTATAAGAGGAGCTTAAATCGGTTTTATCTTCCAAGTTCCTCAAAGAGCTACCCTTTTTGAAAGGGTTTAGAAGTTCTCTAGAGAGTTGGGTGATCTTAGCAGCAAATGGTGTCTCAAGTATCTTTTGCAATTTTAAAGTACAGGCTAATGCACTTGCTAATGTAAACCAAAAGTAACATGATCCCTTTAATGTAAAGACTGACCTAGTACAGCTGAACTGTTTTCTTTCAAGCAGACATAAATGAATAGACTGAAAATCTATAGCAGAACTTTAGCCTGGTTGATATGGGAAAGCATAGGGAATATAGACCTATACAAACACATAACTGATTAAAATGATTAAATACAGTAAAGAAAATTAAACTAGAACATCAAATAACACTGAACTTTTCCGCGAATTTGGGAACTGTGTATAGTAAGTGTTAAGTGAGTAAGAAATAAAACAAAACCGGACTGAACGAGACCGGAATTAGACTTTCTTTTAAGCCCAATAAACTAGGCTAAGCGGTGAAGAAATCCAAGAGGAGCGCGCGCGTCACACGCTCTTCGCGCCGGAATATTTTATCAAGCTCGTGCGCGGTGAAGAGAAGCGACCGTTATTAATCCAGCGCGGCTCGCGCATCCAGCGGGAACACGCTGTCGCGCTCCCAGGCGACGCGGCCGTTTAAATGTCACTTAAACTCACCATTTTCTGCGACGAAGGCGGTAAGTGCGTCTCTTTTTTTAGGGAAAACTAATAGCGAAAGCATCTATATTGGACGTTCGGAGTTCACTTACGTGGTCCACGGTGAGGCGGTTCGCCAGTGAAACGCTCTCCGCTCTCGGCCCGCGATTCTTTGAGGAGGGAGCATGTCGCTCGCTTGTACCGGAGCCGACACCCCCGATAAGCCCCCCACCGGACCTCGGACCTTCGGAGTCGTCAAACGCTCCGCCGAACTCGTAAAACACCGTTTCCGTCCCTCAGGTCCACTGGTGGGACTCCTCCCGCTAACAACGGATTGGTTCTGAGGAAGAGAGGGAGAGTGAGAGAGAGAGAGAGAGAGAGAGAGGGAGAGAAAAGGGCACGAGTGACAGATAAAGAGACCTTCCCGAGGCAAAAATTATAGCCATCACAGAAAAGGTAGTCCTTACAAGAAAGAATGTAGAAACCGCGTCTTGAAGTTTGAGGAACAGTCCCAAAAGCTCCTTCAGAGGCTTGGTGTTTATTTAAGACGCAAGCAATGATGTTAATTCTAATGACAACAGACGTAATCCATTCCTGTCTTACTGTGATCCTATAATACTGAGTTCATTACAGACTGAGCACACCTGTCTTCCCTCCCTCCTTCTCTTTCTCTCTCTCTCTCTCTCTCTCTCTCTCTCTCGCTCTCTCTCTCTGTCTGCACCGATGGTATTGCAGGAGAGCAAGAAGTATAATCCGTTCTATGTGCCCTTGTTGTTCTTCGCTGATGAGGGAACTTGATGCCGAAACTCTGAGCGCTTTCTGACTGCTTGGAGCACAAAGATATCTTTGTGCCCTATAAAGATACTGTACTAATACCAGGGGAGCAGCAAGTATAAAAAGGAGGCAAGAATACACGAAAGAGGAGGATGGAGTAAAACATGAAGTATCATGAAAGTGTTTATAGTGCTGAAAGTCTTTATTTAAGTTTCTTTTAAGTCAGATTTCAGATTCAAATTCACAAATAAATTCTATAGCTATATATATATATATATATATATATATATATATATATATATATATATATATATATATATATATATATATATATATATATATATATATATATTTGTTGTTTTTGTACAACAAATATATTTTTATATATTATATGTGTTTTTTTTTATTTTTTACAAACACTTGGGAAAACATGCATGTATAAAATAAAACAATATGTTCATAATATATGTGCCACTAAACAACAAAACACTCTTTTTTTAAATAGCTAACTAATAAGAAAAAAAAAAACAATTATAATCAATGAATCATTCATCAGGACTTCCGATAATTAACATGCTTTTACTGATTTCATTGTAAATTTCAAGATTTTTTGTCAGCAAAAGTATGTCTCTTTGAATATAAAATAAGCAAGATATTTTTTTACGTTTTGTATTTTAGTATATTGTTTACTGTGCAAGCAACTTTGTGCCGCGCTGCTCAACACTTCCCTGTGATTGCATTTACATGCATAAAAAAAAGGAAGCGCTTTCTGTTTGGTTTCGTTTCAGCCCACGGACGGATCAATACTGATGACATCATCAGCAAAAGCCTGCAGGCTGACACTTTTCCACCAATCGATCGTTTGGCCACAGAGATGCCTGCCAAATCGCCTGGGAAAGCTCTGCTGCCACAGCAACAGCTCCAACAGGAAGTATGACAACCAGCAAACCATACGACGCCCACACAGAATTCCTTCATGCTGTTCATCTGCGCAAAAAAGCCCTGGCACGTAACCGTTCAGCATCAGCACACTGTATCGCAGCGGCAGTTTCTGTCTTTAATCTAAACTTTCAGAACAAAAGCGTTAATCGCGTTAATTTTCATTCGTTTGTTTCGTTTTTTAACAAAACTATTTACTCCCAGAATCTTTCCAGGTGTGCGAAGCACTCTAAAAAGCGTTCTGCTAGCATACCAGTATAAAACTGCAGTGATTTGCAGTGCAGCAAATGCAATATTAAACCAGGGGAAAACATAATCATGAATATAAAGTAGTCACACTAGTTTAAAATGTGCAGTACAGCAGCAATTATGACACGACATGTTAGCTTACCATTAGCACAATAGTTGAATACAAAATTCTGCCTTGGGCATCTCTCTATAAATAGCTGAGAATGAGACAGGGGGCGTTCAATAATTCAATTATTCTACCACATTAAAAATGAGAAAGAGAGTGAGACAGAAGGTCATGTCTACAAAAAGATATGCTGTTCTGTTTTTCGGTTCATACCCAGACACACACAAAAACCCACAAAGATTTTGTGTTGATTGCACCCAGTTGTGCAACTAAGCATCATTTAATTAAAATCATAACATAGCATAACTTGCATAGATTGAAACGGGTACAAAGACACAAATACTACAGGACATAAAAAAGGCAGCATAATGTGAATAATCAGACTTTTCAACCATATTCGCAAAAAGACTTCACTAGAAATAAGTATCAACACAGTTGTTTGTCTTTTGCGTTGCAAGTAATTGGTGTTGAAGTGTAAATATGTAGCTTGTGTTTTACATGGGTGTATAAAATTTACAGTTTCACGTATTAAACTCTTAAACTGAGGCAAGCAGGGCTCTTTTTCCATTGTGTGTGTGTTTTAACACAGCAATGTGGGAGTACAGCTGGGCCCTGATGTTTGCTGATCCAACAGTGACGCTCAAATAAGAGCCAGATATTTCCCACTCTCTCCCTTGCTTTTTCTCCAATTTACTTACTCTTTGACCTCTCTAAGTAATACATGTTTATTGCTGTAATAAACAGTGTATTCCCGAATCATCCTGTAAGGTACATTTTTCTTATTAGATTATGTCAAACTCGGTCCTGGGTTGTAAAGTTTCACTGAGCTCAGATTTGAACTAATAGTAACAATAACGCTTACTCGTGCCAGTGTGTGAGCGCATGCCGTGAACGTGTGAATATCCTAGTGGAATTCTAAAGGCCATCTTTCACAGTCATGTGGGACTCAACATTATAACTACTTGCCAGAAGTACATAATGATATCCAGCACACTGACCGAGCTCAGCCAAATACTCCCCCAAGTCCTGTTAAATCACCACACGCTCTCCCACTACAGCCATTAAAGTCAAATATCACCTATAACATTCAGTGAACCAAAACACACACACGCACACAAAGGCAGAAGAAGAAACTGGCTCTCGGCAGTTCAATGTAAGCATGTGTGTGCGTGTGTCCTGCGGTTGAAGTGGTGAATAATGCAACAAGCCCTTTAAAGTTTTATACAGAAAAAAAAGAAGTCTCAGAAACCAGATCTGGATTTATACAACAGCTCTCTCTCTCTCTCTGCTTTCTCTCGCACTAACTCATGCATGGCCACTGACAAAACAGAAAAGAACCACTGAATTCATGAAAATGTATGAATTACAGAAAGAGGGGCACACAGAATCTAAAAATTCCCGATTTTCTCAGAAAACAGGGTGAGTAAGAAGAATGAGGTGAACATAAACAACACTTGACGATGCATGAAATATGCAGTCGGGTTTTGTTTGCCACGTACCGTAACTTTTCTGATTAATAGAATTAACATCACTACTTATTATAACTGGAAATACCACGAGAATAGTTGGAATAATCTTTATTTTTTGGAGAAACATGTATGTGCATGACAAAAATGTGCAATGCAAGTGAATACGTGTAAATAGACCTCTTATAAAATAAGAGAGATCAGTTTTCTGCACTTCGTTCTACATAACAGGAATCTAATGAGGAACATTTTTTCGGCTCAACTAAACAAAATAGAGCAGATCTGGCACGTTAACGCCATTCTCATTTCAACCACTTTGGAAACTATTCTATGACTTCCTTTAACTCATTTTTCTCTTCACAGCCAAAAATACAACTCAATAAGGACTACAATACCCATAAGTAAAAGTGCCGAACCACATCAATCTGCTCTCCATGAGAACCAGATGCTGTCCGTCCCTTTTTGACAAACTGCTGCTGCTCCAGCTCAGGAATGTCTAGCTCTCCATTTTTAGGTCTACATTCCTAAACAAACTCAAACAGCTATTTTTCCTCCTTACATCTCTCTTTTCCTTATTGCAGTCTTCTTATACTAACATGCTCACATACCATACTAGCAACTGGATACAAAACCTAGACATATTCAAAGACCCATTCAAAACCTAATGTTAGACATGGAACATGGTAGACATGGAACAATAAACATCTTAGACAAATTAGGAGTAGAATAAATGAAGCACAATGTGAGTTGGGGGGTGGGGGCTGGGGGGGTACTGTCTTTAAAGAAGTAGTGGTGAGGTGATGAAAGAAAAAAATCATAAATGTGTCAAATATGGAATAATGGATACATTCTTTCATAAAACTTTAAACAGAAATACATCTATAAAATGTAGCTTCTTCAAACTTCAACATCGCTTCTTCAAATTATTCAAGATTATTCAGCCTTATATACACATTAAGGAATTGACCCAGAAATGTAAATGTAATCATCCTCAGGGCATTCTACTGTAAATGAATTCTTCCTAGGAACAGATTTGGATAAAAGTATTACATGACTCACCAAAATATCCTCTACAGTGAATGGGTGTCGCTAGAATCAGCTGATAAAAACATCACAATAATCCACAAATAGTCAACTCTACTTTAGTCTATCGATTGACGTTTTCAAAAACTACTGACTACTTTAAAACATCACCAAAAAATGACCACATAATCCACAATATCACTCTTGTCATCTCACATTAAAATCCACACACATTTGTTCAGAACTGTTTGGACTGTTGTAGCCTGGTTGATCTGCACAGATTTCTCTCCTGATTCAGACATAATGGCTTTTTCTCGTTTCAGCAGTTTTTCATTTCAACTATTCTTTCAAATAACTCATTTGATGTTACACGAGCAACCTCTTAGCGATACAGTTTTCCTTGTGGGAGACGATGGTGCTGCTAATTAATGGGTGAAAACTAGGAGTTACTGAGGCAACTGTTCTCTGTGTACCTTACGCAAACAAAAAGACACAGTGTTCTGTGTTGTACTGTCTACATGTAGTAGATGACAGAATGACTAGTCAGACCCAGTCAAGCAGAACAGAGTTGAACTATCCTTAAAAACTCTCTCGCTCTCGCTTTCTCTCGCGCACACGCAGTGGGCATGTGAAAGGAAGCAGGCATTGGACTCACATTTTAACTGCAATGAAGTCAGAGACTAAGTGTGTGTGTTTTGTGGTCTGTTATGCTTTCTTGATGATTCACTCAATTTATTGAATGCTCAAACAATGGCAGCACTGTCTGGGTCCTAGCAAACACACACATGAAGTCCCAGTGAATTCTAAAGAGGGACTTGCTCGAAGGAAAATGTGTCCTTTTCCATGTCTTCTTGATTTCTGTATATTCAGAACACTTAGTACAGCCCTGAATAAGTAGGATTAGTAATTTTAGACCGGTAAACCTCCTGACCCCTACAGAAGAACAACTCCCCAAACCTTCCTTTTTTATCTCACCTTCTCTATCTCTCTCTTTCCATCAGGTGAGTGGAGTCATCATCAGAAAAAGTGTCAGTGGTCACTAAGGAGGCGGCGTTCCCATTTTAACTCTTTTGGGAATATCACAACGTCTGGATTTCTATTTAAAGAACCTACTTTAGAGATCAGGCTCCTGCGATGTTAGACGCGAACGATGCCAGAGACTCTTAATCATCAACATGTGAGTCATCCTGCTCCTCAAAGACAAGACCTGAAAGTAAATGTTAAGTAGCTTTTAAACATGTCAGAATGTGTTCTAGGCAGCGAGCACAAGCATCTGAATTTGTCTCATGAACAGCAAACAGACTGGCATGATTGGCGTTTGGTACAAACGTTGCTAGTCAAGTCAGACACTCTGACAAGCAACTGACCTCCCTGAAATGTTCAACACTGCCAGAATTGGGAAAAAGAAATGTTGCACAAGGCTGCTGCAACAACCACAAAATCTTTCAGACGGGGTGAAGCTTTTCTGTCTTCAAATAAGTATGTCTTTATTGTTGATAGGAAATCAAACTCCAACACCAACTTCTAGAGGGAAAAGACAGAATAAACATTTATAATAATGCAATTGGCAGACAATTTTATCCACTTAGACTGCATTCAAAGAACATATTTACATTTTATCAATGCTTGCTTTTCCTAGAAATTAAATCTGCGACCTTGGAATTGCTAGCGCTATGTTTGAGCTGGAAAGCTTGAGCTGAATGTTGTGCTTACAAGTCATTAAAGAAAAGTGTTTATTGATAAATTTTGCCCACTAGTTGCAACTGCATAGAAAATTGAATTAGATGTGAAGCAACTAATTCGCTTTGCATAATGAATGAATTATGAGCACCTCAAAACAAATGGATGGCTATATGTCTGAAAGAAAAACAATTAGAACATATTTATTATATTCAAACATATTATATTTGTAAAATAAACAAATTAAATACATTTAAAATATATATATATAATAACCTTTAGTGGAAAAAATTTAATTCTTCATCATTGCAGAAATTGTCTAGAAAGTGTCAAATCTTAGTGGTCAAATAGTTTTGCTCACAGTTTTGATGTGAATACGTCAAACACCGTTCTAAGTCTAAATATCTTAATGCATCTAGAGTTAAAATTTATTTCGATGGCCCACTTTAGACATTCTACTAACAGTAAGTAACTTTGCACCTACATGTCAACTATCAGTCATTAGAGTATTAGTAAACTGTCTGCTTAATGACTTCTAACACTTTATTTTGATGGGTCCACAATATACAGTACATACTGACTATTAGAAACTTTGCAGATATATGTCAACTTATTTTACTAACCCTAAGCCTACACTAACTGTCCACTCTGAGAGCTAGTAGACATGTAGTAGAAATGAATGAAAATTAGTTGACATGTAGTTGACGTGTAGTTACAAAGCTACATGTAGTTAAGCAGAATGTCAAAAGTGGACTATCAAAATAAAGGTCTAGCCAAATATTTTGCATACCCAGTGATACCAAAATTCTATGCAAAATTCTAATTCTATTAGTCTTCATCAGAAATGAACGATTACTGGTCTGCCGTTTATCCGAGATAGTGAAAAGCATAGATAGCAAGATACAGAGTTGTGTTTTGCGAGCAGGTGTAGAAGTGAGGAGATTGTTATCTTGCTGGCGTGGACAATAAAATGGGCAAATGACTATAAATTTGCACTGAAGGAGGGACTAGAGACTAGAATATGATGCCCTTCTGACCTAAGCGACCACCCAGTGCCCCCTAAGCAACCACAACGCAATAAAAACCTCCCAGCGACACTTCTTGCATTGTGGCAGTGAGTTTTACGTGGGGAAGCTGGGCTCACATTTTCTTCAGACAATGTTTATTAAAAAAAAGTTTATATCGCTTTACATTCCATTTATCTGCTCCGATCTCTCTTTCAATTCTCTCTTCTGCTCTCAGACCACCCGTCGTTTTTTTTCTACCAGTTTCCCGTTTTTGTTATTCTCTTTCCCTTCGTCTCCGTCTTTCTCGCTTTCTCAGTCGGACAGTGTTCCTTCTGTGTTGTGACCTGGATTCACAGTAACAGTAGAACGGAGCTAAAACAAAACCAGCCTCTGTATGTGTGTGTGTGTGTGTGTGTGTGTGTGTGTGTGTGTGTTTAGACACGTCAACTGACTAAATTTATGTTTTCATTGGCTTCAGGAATTCGTAGGTGTTTTTGTCAGGCAATGCGCATATTGTACATTAGGAAGCAGGTTAATATTATTTGCATAACATCCACATGCTAGTCCAGTACTTGTCTGCAATGTTATCACCGCAGTGATATGTTTTCATGCTATTGCATGCAAATTACCCTGTGGTCACCAATCCGATCTCTTGTTTCTTTTACAGCTATGCAATTAAATCTATTTATAAAATTGAAACATGAAATGAAAAATGAAATAGTTTCCGAGACATCTCAAAAATGTCTCAAACTGTGCTCAGATGTTCTCAGATACTGTCAGATGACTTGAATAAGACACCAAAAGACAACTTTTTTCATTTAATTTTTTCCAAGGTTGAACCACCTATGTTAAATTAATCTGCATTCATTCTGTATGTCAGCAATCTCACTTGTGACTGTTTTTACTTTTCCAGAGGAATTTTAATAGAAACATTTGTTAATACATTATAACAAACAGAAAATCTCCATTAAGTCTCCTGAGCCATTTAGTAACACTCTCACAAGAAAGAGGATGAGTGTGATGAGTTTGAAAGCCTTATATCTAGTGGCAAACACAGGCTTGTATGGACAAAGCTTCACAATTGTAATCAGTAGTTTTCATGTACCGGGTTGCTCAGATTTTTCTAAGAGGACTGAATACAGGAAAGGTGCAGACGTTCTGTGCTTCTTCTGCCAAAAAAATGTATTAGGGAAGAAAATAATAGTGATCTATGTTAAAACTAGTCCCAAATGTATTTGTCGTGGCAAGAAGAATTTAAGTGGGAAGTATTAATCATGTGATTCAACGTAAAAGACCATTTACTATTTTCAAATAGGTTTCCGAATAAAAATGAGTATTTTTGAGTCCCTGTACGCTTGGAGAATGTAATTATATACTTATAATTTGCAGTTATCAGACACCAAGCAAAGAGACTACCATTTTCTTTTCCCTTGACATTCTTTTCATAGGTGGGTGTGTGTGTGTGTGTGTGTGTGTGTGTGTGTGTGTGTTTGTGTGAGTGTGTTATTCACACATTTGTCTCTGCTGAAGTGTGCAATATGTGCTTTGGAGCTCCTGTGAAACATTTGTTGTTTGGGGGCAATAAGTGACAGAGAAGAGAGAGTGTTTATTAACCAAAGACCTTCCAGCACGGTTTGACTGATGGTTAGTTTTTGTTTATAGCCGCAGTGCGCCATCTGCTGGAGTTCAATGTAAATTAAACAAGTCTCTCTCATTTATAGCGAGTATGAGACTGTCTTACATCTAGTTCTAATTATTATTGTTGTTATTGTTATTATTATTGTCAAACTTTATATTAGGCGGCCTTACCTACTATGTATTTACATCAAAAAATAAGTAGAATGTAAAAACATGTTTGTACACATTAAGTGCATTGTACTACATTATTCATTTAAATATAAGTACACTGTAGTTATAAAGTTATTAATATTATTATTGGTATTATTAATTATAATAATAATACTTATTTTAGTATTGTTATGTGAATACATTGTGTAAATTATGTTTGGTCATTCTTTCCCCTAACAGTTTTTTTCCTCACATTTCTCTGCCTTACCATAACATTTATGTTTTTGTTAGCTTGTTTAAGTTTTTCATTGTTATTACCAGTGATCATGATCATTATATATTACTGTAATAAAATAATAAAACGTCAGACAATGATTTTTTTAATATGAAATTCAATATAGATTCAGAAGGAAGCACAATAATAAAGTAGGTTAGTTACATTACTTACATTATATTAATAATATTAAAATAAATGTTTAAATAACTAAGAAAATATATTAATGCATTTAATACATTAATATATTAATACATATATATATATATATATATATATATATATATATATATATATATATATATATATATATATATTATAATTTGTATATTTTTTTTCCTTCTAATGTCTTTTTTTAAAATAACCAAAATGACTAAAATAACTATGTATCTTTTAGTTTTAGACTTCATCTTCCAAGCTTGGCTATTCTTTCCATGTCTTATACTTGATTCCCAAAACCCTTCAGACATCCATTTACATCTCCTCAACGACAAAAAAAAGAGTTATAAAGCTCATCAATTACTGCTGTTGACAACAAACCTCCAGGTCGTGTAAGTTCTTTGGTGCCTTGCATGCTCTGCACGTTTAATTTGGCCTCACAGTTCTCAAAGATGCAGGGGCCCAGCTTCGCCTCGGGACAATTGAGAGACTGTACAACTATCACAAAGGCTGAGAACGGCCGTCCGATGCTCGAGGAGGCAACACGAGGTATGTGAACTTTTAAATAGAATCTTTTTATACAATTTCAGTTTAATAAGTAAATATCTGTATATCTTTCGCATGACTGACACTCGCAGAGAAGACGTCGGGGTCGAATGATCGTTCCGAAAGTTTGAAACATCATGAGGGTGAGTACATTTTGAGTGAAACACGTAAATCATTGGTACATTAAGTGCTTGTAAATAAACAGTTTGCTCTGTAGCTACAACATTTAGCTAGCTTTTAGCTGTTATCTATTATCTAATTAACAGTGAAGATTTCTTATCAATGCAATGAACTGAGGCCATCAGCTGTGTGACGCAACCGTTCTGTATTCAAATGGCAACTCACACAAAATGATGAGCCTGCCTTGGCTCGCGAGAAGCTGTTTATAAACCGGCATAAAATATTTTTATTTGTTAATATTTTGTATGCTTACGTTTATGTGGAGTTCTCATTTAGATAAGCTGGCTCTATTACGACACTAAAGTTTGCCACAGGCAGCTATTTCTTTTTTTTTTGGCAGGGGGGGCTAATTTTACAATTAGCTTCACATCGCTACCAGAAACACAATTTATTGCCATTTTAGTTCCAAGTGCAATACTGATATTATATACTTAACTGTGTTGAATTGTTTAAGTGTGGCCTTGCATAAATCTTTAATATGTCACTTGTTTCTTCCAGACAGCAGCGAGTTTAAACTGAGACTGGGAGCTTCTCATATTTTACTTGTGAGAAAAAAGACCCCAGTAAAGTCACATTTAGGGTCATTTAAAGTTTGTGAAGAGTTCTCAACAATGTATCACATTGTGCACAAGTCTGTCTGAACTTTTACATTTCTTATCAAAAGTTTCGAAGAAAACCAAATGATCCGAGCTGTGCAGGCAATGCAATTACTATGAAAACTACGAAAAACCACAATAATACATTTCTTACTATTTTGCCTTGTTTTTCAATACAAATATCCACACATTCTTAAATCAAGGCATAAGCGTTTGTCTTTTTTCCTGAATAATGTATCGAAATCAAACCAATTTAGGCCAAAAATAGGTCAGAAAGGTCAAAAATAGCCTTATGTTTATTTCTGTAGCCCCATCGACAGATTTGTTATGGTTTTAAGCATGCATTTTTATACATTTTGCAAAAAGCAATACGTTGCACAGATATCCGTACGACAAAAAACGCTGACGAAAAGCACCATTTTTGCAGTGAACAAGTTACATGTGATCACAAGGCCATCCAACTGTCATCTTAAATGTGAAAATTGTGACCCATTCCTGCAAATGAGAGATATTATGTAAGCATTAACACAAGCACTCATGCAGAAACCTCATTCTGACCAACAAAAACAAGACCAAATCTGTTTTCACTCCTTAGCCGAAAGAAAAGTGTAGGTTGAGAGATGTTTATCAGTTAAAGCAGCTTCAGAAAGATGGGTTAGAAAGACAAACTACTGTACTGTTTCTTTCATCATACACACACACACACACACACACACACACACACACAGAAGTGACTCTAGGTGTTCTCCTCCTCTCTCAAGCACTCCTAATTGGCCACATGCTGAGTAATGTGACCAATGAGTTTCAGGGCCGGCTCTCTTCATTGTATGTGTGTGTTTGTTGGAGTTCATCAGGGCGTCTTACTCTTTTGGTGTCTCCTACAGAAGGATCTGGATTGGTTTTACACTTCGGCTGAGGATCTACGGTTTCTCACGTTCTAGATCCCCCTTGAAAGTTTCACGCTTCGTCGAAAAACACTGAGAAGTCCCTAATAAACCCCAAAGAGAGACATTAGGTGAGTAAAAACTGTGCGTGTGAGAGAGTTTTATGCTCTGTTTGAGAAATTATTAGATAAGATTTATACCTGGAAGGGAGAAATAGAAGATATGTTTCCTTGGGTGACCATGACTAAACACAGTCTCAGCAGACAAACTCTCTATTGAAAGCAAATCAGCATCCGGATCTTCACAGGGCAGTGTTTGTGTTTGTTTATGAATCATTGTTTATTCATAAAGGATGCATTTCATAACATCTTTTTTTTTTTCTCTTAAAGAAGAAACGTACAAAAGAAAAATGTCATCATTTAGAAAACCTTAATTAGTGTCATTCCGATGCAAAAGGTGATTTAAAAAACAACAACAGGTCTGTCAAAATCCAAAATGATAAAAATGCACCATAAAATCAGCTTAATGAAGACTGAAATGTAGGTCTTCCTATGCCAAAAGCTCTGAAACGGAAACAAAATATAGCATTGATGTAATTTGGCACCAAGCATCATTACGCTTTAGCCAAAAAAAAAAAAACTAAAGTACGAAAAAACTTTTTTTGGTTTTGCTAAAGCTATCATATGATTATGAACATAGCATGAGTATTATTGACTACTTATAGTAATTTTAGTCCTTTAGTCCTTTTTTTCTTGTAACACTTACAAGCATGCATACTACTAGAATATTAATCATGTAATAGTAGTAATTAATCACATATTAATGCCTTCTATACAACCTTATTCTGCATCCCTAATTACTATTAATTATCAGCAAATTAGGAATTTATTGAAGGGAAAGTCATAGTTGATAGTAAAGTGTGCCCTATTTTTGATTTTATATATATATATATATATATATATATATATATATATATATATATATATATATATATATATATATATATATATATATGTGAATTTTATTTATTTATTTATTTAGTTTGCTATATTTTTAAGTAACTGTCAAATATCCATATCTCCTGCTATTCTCTTTTCCCTCTTTCTTGACTCACACACACACACACACACACACACACACTTGAAATAATCATTTACCCATGAGCACACCAGACTCATTTGCACTCTGACACATTGAACTGTGTGCAGTGGAGAGTCACTCAGTTTTAATCAGACCAAATCTCTGGTTAAACTCGTAACTAAAGTCACCAAAACAAGACACATTTTTTCCATTCTAATTCACACAGTAAACCATGCATGACATGTGCTATAGTTTAGGTACAGTGCTTACAATACCTGACAGCACCGTCTCAAACTCTTTCTCCCTCACACACAAACACACACACGCAAAGCTCCGGGTTAATCTTACATCCAGGAATCAGCTACTCATTGTTTTGCTATTGTTTCTCATGTGTCAAAGTAAGGTTTCACAAGGTGAGGTGTCATTGAGGGAGCTTAATAATTGCAAGATCAATCAAAGATATGACTGATGAAAGGGGAAAAAGAAATCAAAGAAAATAAAGAAATAAAATTAATCCTGTAATGCAAAGACAATGACGTTATCAAACCTTGGCTAGATTTAACTCAAGGTACATTCTTTAGTTTTGTATTCTGTATTCTTGTCTTGTTTTCCGGTAAAAATATATAAACACTCAAATGAATGCATTAAAGTATATATGCATTAATTTATGAGTTTTTATATAAAAGCGAAATTACTTAAGATGACAAATCTAATATGTCAAATTTGGCAAATTTAGGCATAAAACAATAAATAAATATCTGCCATTAGTGTCAGGTTATTTCTTATTTCTTTTTATTGTCTTATAGATTTTTTTAAAACTCACTTCATTTTCATACATTTTAAGCAGAAAACAATATTTTGTATTTTATGCCATTTTATGTCTTGATATATATGGCAAGACTCCCAAGTGATTTAATACTACTCTACTGAAAAACATGACAAAATACATTTCACGGTTGCAGCATATAGTAGAAAAAGCATGGATCTAAATGCATTTTTCCATACTAACTTAGTTCCATATGTAAACATGACCAGTGTCACACTGTCAACTGAAAGCTCATCATTCATGAGTTAATGAAATCTCGTATGAAGACTGTCTGCTAAGGATCTGTGTAAATGAATGTCATTCATACATGAGGAGCTATAGTGTAGCATCAGATGTCCCCAGACTGTGCTACGCTGAAGGTAACTCTGACATTATCAGCCTGGAGTTAATCCGTGGAACAGGACACATAAAGAGAGATGTGTTTTTATGGCCCTGTAGCCAGATCTGATCACATGAATAACATGCGCCGCAAACATACACACAGCTACGGTCTGCAGTGATTTATCATGTGATGGATTCGCTCATGATCTTTAGGTTAAGATCCAGTAAAATCTTCACGGCTTTGTCTAAGTGAACGTATATGTGCAGGAAGCGGGGTTTATATTGGGCCAAATATCTGGAACTGTGTTCTGGTACCTTCGATTGAAGAGTGAAACAAAATATTATATTTTGTCAGCTTAATAATATTTGGAATCAGTACATCCTCATTTCTGAATGATATCAACTAAACACACACACACATATATATAACTTAAAAACTGTTCCACTATATATATATATATATATAACTGAGGTAGTTCTGTGATTTGTTCTTTGTTTTTAATAAACCCTTGAAACCATAAATACAATAATATTATAACATATCAAACTAGAATGGTGTAATCATGTAATGTACAGAATAAAATCTTTACTGAATATTACATTTCTGTACCATTGTTGTTTCTGTCAATCAAAAATTGTGTATCTGTTATATCTTTTTTGTCATTTAAATTAAGCTGAAGTAAAACAAAACAAAATATTTCATGAATATTTTAAAATTAAAATTACTGTATATATGCTAAACTACATACTACAAACTAATATATGCTACTTTTATTCAGCAAGGAAGCATTAAAATCATGTCGCAAGATAATTTAATGTATAATAAGTAATGTTCCTTTGAACTTTGTATCAATTACATTTGCGAAAAAAAGCCTCACCATTTCTACAACAATATGAAGAAGCACAATTTTTTTTCAACATTGACAAGAAATGTTTCTCAAGCACCAAATCAGCATATGAAAAATATTCCTGAAGGATCGTGTGACAATGAAAGCTTTAAATTACATTCGACTGTAACAAAATACTTTTAAAACATAGAACATTTCCTATATTTTACGAAATGTATAATTCTACATTGGAACCATCATATCTTGTTTAAGTTCACCAGAAACCAACTTTTAAGGATTTCCTGTCCCCCCGAAATCCCGTTTTAACCTCTGGCGGGGATCAAGGTCAGGTCACAGTACACTAGAATTTGAAGATTTAAAGCAAGCCTCGCTCATCTTCAGCTAGCAATTTTCCCCCATTAGGAAAACATCCAGAAGTGGAACATTCCCTCTCCTCCCCGGGAGAGAAGCCCGAGGGCAAGTTAACATTTGTTAAACGAAAATGTGACGCTCTCCTCTTATTTACAGTTTAACCTGAAGCGCTCACGCTCAGGCACGTTCATTTAGTGAGCCTGCATAATATTTACAGACACATTTAACTCGTCATACAAGTGGCTGGAACACTAGTCTTTGTCAGGTTCTCTAGCACACAATCTAATATCATTAAACAGAGTGACACGTTGAAAAAACATTGTGCTACTGGGGTTCTTTTTTCCTTTTGTTATTATTTCAGTGCTTTGCTTTTTAGTGTCAGACTAATTACTCGCAGTCGTCTGGTAGAGAGAGAGACTAGCGGATTAAACACACATTCCTGCTGTCCTTTCCACACACACACCCCACTGAGAAACATCACCAATTAAATCACCTGGCAGCCGCATCGGTGCAGAAGTACACACTCTACACAACATCTCTGCCTTCGGTAATAACACAGGTGACTAATGTTCGTACTGCTGCTTAAAATGTCAAAGGAACACTTCACCCCCAAATCTGTTGTCGTCATCCTTAATGCAGCTCCAAAACCAAAAAGGATCAACTTTTTTTTTACATTACCACAAAAAAAAACATACAAACACCGTAACTACTTTTATTTAGATTTGTGTAACTGATTTTAGTATTAGTTATATACAATTTTTATTCATATTTTAAATTAACTTTTTTTTTATTTTCAGTTTATTTTAAAAGTTTTAGCAATTTTTTATGTGCTTTTGTATTTATATTGGGCTAGTGTGTGTGTGTGTGTGTGTGTGTATACATGTGTGTGTGTGTGTGCGTGTGTGCGTGTATGTGTGTGTGTTTAGTTGATGTCAGAAATGAGGACACACAGATTACAAATATTATTACACAGACAAAATGCTGATATGTTTTATTATTTTTGTAACTCTTTTTTTTAATTTTCAAAAAATTTCAGTTTTTTACTATGTTATCATGTTTATTGTGTTTTATTGTTTGGGTTTGCTGTATTTTTTGTTATTTTTAAGCCTAATTAATATTACACAACTGCATTTTGGCAAATATACTTTACATAGCTTAGCTTTGATTTAGTTTTGTTTTTACTTCCATTTTAGTAATATTTCATTTTTTTTTTTATTTATGTTGTTATTTTCTATGATCTTTGGTTTGTTTTTATTCTTTTTCCTTTTTTTTCTATAAAGCTTTATTTTCAATTAAAATGTTAGTAATTTTAGGTACTAAAACTTCTATTGCATATGATTTTATTTCAATTAACCAAAATTGATTTCTGAAAGGTTTGATTATCTAGGTCTATCTAATATTTATTTATTTACTTATTTTATTAATTTACTTACTAACTGAGCAAGTCCATCCCTATTTCGAGGTCAAATATTTAAAGTGATTATGTATAATCTAATCATTTACACTAATTTACAGTAATAATAATAAAAACGAATGTAGGCTTGTTTTCTCAGAAATAAATGTTTGTGGCACAATACACAATACACACAATTTCTCCTTTTGTGTTTCTCAGAACTGAAATGCAGGCAAGCATATAATTTTGAACTGATGTATATTTAAAAGCTCATTTTAATTTTTTGAGGTGAATTTCACCAGACTTTCACGTGTATCTGACCCGCTCATCTGTCCAGGTGCCAGCCGTTTGCCATCGTTCCATTACCATGACCAGCACCACCAGCGAGCACAAGGCCGTCTCCTGCCCCCTGATGGCCAAACCTGCCCGTCAGCGGCTGGTCAGCAAGGACGGCCGGAGCCTGATGCGCGGCAGTGGCCCGGGCTCCAGAGAGACGTGGTTCGGGGCCCTGCGGGACATGTGGGGGACGTGGCTGGCTCTGCGGTGGCGTTGGGTGGTGCTGGCGTTCTGCGGCTCCTTCCTGCTCCACTGGCTGCTGTTTGCGGTGTTGTGGTACCTGCTGGCCCGAGTCAACGGAGACCTGGAGGTGCCTGACCACGACTCTCCACCGCCCGGCCACGTGCTGTGTGTCAAACACGTGACGGGCTTCACCGCCGCCTTCTCTTTCGCCCTCGAGACGCAGCTGACCATCGGCTACGGCACCATGTACCCGAACGCAGACTGTCCCACCGCCATAGCACTGCTCGCCCTGCAGATGCTGCTGGGACTCATGCTGGAGGCCTTCATCACCGGTACAGTCTTCTACCTCACTGCATCAAGTCCCTTCCTTGGAAATACAGATAAATTAGTTTAGAGGAATATTTCTAAATGATGCTAAATAAGTAACGCTTAATTGTCAAGACATAAAAAAATTTTATAATAATAAATAAAGTGAAGATTTAAAGGCACAATGTTAGTAATTTAAAAGATTTAAAAATATCATTTCTTGTTAGTTTTTAATTGCTATATATATATATATATATATATATATATATATATATATATATATATATATATATATATATATATATATATATATAAATAAATAAACAACATTTTCTATAACCCTTAACCCTTACAGAAAACATGCTATTTCATGATTTTATTGCATTTTCATTTTTTTCCCCTCATTGGGACTGTAGCACAGTCTCCACTTTGTCCAAGATTTCAGGCTTTAATATCCTTGTGGAGATATTTGGTTCCCACGATGTAGCATAAAAAAGTATACACACATATTCACCCACACACACACACACACACACACACACATATATATATACATGTATGTGTATGTGTCTGTGTGTGTGTGTGTGTGTGTGTGTGTGTGTATTTGTATTTGTATACCAATTAATGTATGTGCATGGGTTTTACATGAGAATGTTAAATTGCTTTAAACCGGACAATATATAGAACAAGCACATAAATCATGCATTTCTATCAAACCAGATATCATCATACTGTATATCGCAATTCTGTGCTGTTTACTTTTTCAGCAAGTTGCTCTGTTTATAGGTAAGCCAAACTGTTACTTATAGTCCGAAACCAACATTTTCTCAAGGGTTTTTTTTTTTTAATTATTATTTTTTCAGGAAATCTCACGATGACTTATAAACTTCAGATATACGTAGGGTCAGTCATGGGACTGAGTTCACATGCTTTAAGCCAAGCACCAGTAAAAGACTCTTTGATGAGCATATTTTAAATAAAACTCATCACAAGTACTTTCCCTCTGAACTATAGGTTAAATGCAAAAGCATCACAATTCTGGCTTTGTAAAGCAGACAATCCTGCTACTGTAGCCCTCGGAGCAAATACTGAAGGACCTGTAGATGCCCTCCTATTGAACTAGAAATATAAATAGATGTAACAGTATGCATTGAAACCAGGGGTATTTGAACCTACTTACGATTGTAGTTTATTAAGCCACGCATGAACACAAATTATAAGTGAATACTGTAAGTGAACTTACAAATGAAGCCAGAAACAGTTTGACGGCAGTGAAGTACACAATCTACATGCTGCCATCTTGGCTCAACTGCACGCAGGTTTGTGAGCCAATCAGTCGAGCTGCAGGTGTCACGTGACTAATCACTCTTATAAGAGATATCTGGTGCTTTGATACCAAAGACAGGAGAAAGTCCATAAATACTTTTTTTAAAAAAAACATTTACTAGCATATAATGAAACCTTAGCTTAAAAAAATGTATTGGCTGTCAGCTTCAGGAAAAAAAAAAACAGTTAGTTACAGAATTTACCAATAACCAGTGCTCAAGGAAACCAGTCAAACCAAACCAGAATTCGAGAATTATGAGTGTGAAAAGGAAGATAATGAGAAAAAATAATTGTTCTTTGGAAGTTAAATGTTTTTTTTTTCATTCTTGACCATGTATATATGAAGTAGGTAAGTAAGTAGTTAAATATTGTGACAATTCATACTAATACAATTACTATACAATACTAGACAATTCATAAAGTTTTTTTTCTCTTACTTCTCAGTACATTTTAGCAAGGGTTGTCTTGGCGTACTTATTATTATTAATTTACCAAATATTATTATTACCTTAAATATTATTATTTTATTGTTTTGTTATTTTTGTTATTATAACTGAATTTATTTTTTTATTTCTGAGGTTTACTACTTTTTATTAGTTCTCATGTGCATTTAGCAAAGTTTGTCACATATATATATATATATATATAGTATGTGTGTGTATACAGTATATATATATATATATATATATATATATATATACAATGAATAATCTAAGAAATAAAAAAAAGTTCTATTGCTATTTTTATTAATATAATTAATTTCTTAATAATTCAAAATGTTCAGTATGTTTCAGGCAAAAGAGAATTGAATTATTTTTTTCTTTGTCGCTGCTCAGGTGCATTTGTGGCTAAATTCTCCCGACCTCAAAAGCATTGCTGTGGAATCCTGTTCAGCCCTCAGGCCGTGGTGTGCGAGGTCAAAGGTCAGCGCTGCCTGATGTTCCGCGTTTGCAACCTGCTCCCGCGGCCGCTGGTGGACGTGTGCGTGAGCGCCGTTCTCTACGAAGAGCACGACGACCACGAACTCCACCAAACTGCCATGGAGTTCAGCGTCGACAACCTGGGGTCACGACCCTGCCCTCTTTTCCTCTCCCCTCTGACCTTCTATCACCCTCTAACTCCATCCAGCCCTCTAAACAACGCCCCGAGCGCCAAGCGCTTCGAGTTGGTGGTGTTCCTCACCGCTTCTCAGGAGAGCACGGGCTCCGGGTACCATAAGAGGACCTCCTACCTGCCCGAAGAGATCCAGTACGGCAGCAGCTTCTCCAAGGTGACCTCTCGGCACGGAAAAGGCCGGAGCGTGCGTTATTTTGACACACAGCCCTGTCCGCTCACGCTCCCAAACACACACACCGGAGACGCTCTGGAGAAAGAGCACGCCGTGGTTCAGATCAACGGAGAAGGCAGTGACCGGGTGGAGTAGCAGTGCTTCGTGTTAACGCAAGAATAAGAATTCTCCGCTCAAGAAACGGGCATTTTATTTCACAACGCATCCTCCAGTTTATGACTTTTTTTATATCCCAAAAGACAAGCTCGGTTAGTTACGATCTGATATGTGGCCCTGTCCCGTTAGAAACCCATCAAAAACATTCTTGCTGCTACAGACACGCCGGTGTTTTCCAGAGCAACACAGATGAGCGACGGCCGCTTAAGATCTTGTCGGAAATAAGAAGAATCTCCGATATTTTATGACCGTTACTGACCGGTCTTCACCCATCGAGTTTTGAGCCCTTATTTATTTGGCGCCTGGACATTTTCATTGCGTTACCCGTCTGCATCAGAAGTCAGAAGAGCCCTTTTTTCAAAATATAAATTATTAAAGCGTTACACGCAGAGCTGGAAAAATTACTTTTTTTTTTTACTACGGATTACATGATGGCAACGGTAGTTTGTAGAGTAATCTATCGGATTACGTAATGTATTCTAACCGCTTTTTGATAAATGTATAAAAGCAGTATTATATAAAGGAAAAGGTATAGTTCAACTGAAAATGAAAGAAGGTGGATGTTCATTTATTAATATAGAGCACTTCAGCGATGACATATTTTTGTAGACCTGGTTGCTTTTGATCAAAATCCAGTAGCTCAATAATTTACCGGCGTTTCAGTTTTTTTTTAATCATTGCATAAACTGGCAAATTTTATTACGGTAATGCTTTACAGGTGTGATTTTTTAACATTGGTTAATACACGAACGAACAATGAACAATTGCAGTATTCATTCGACGTTAGTTCATAAAAACGCATCTATTCATAGTCGACGTTAGCTCACGGTGCATTATCTAATGTTAATTGTGCTTTTAATAATGCATTAGTAAAAGCTGAAATTAGCATTAAGTAAGATTTATAAATGTTGTAAAAGTAGGCAATTGGTTCGTGTTAGCTAATGTTGTTAACTAACGGACCTTACTGTATTACCTCCATTATTCTTAAATGTAAAAAGTCGAAAGCTACACATGGGCTATAAATAAGCTACACCACGGTCGCATGACTTTTAAGTCACCACCATTGAGCTTACCGCAACTCTTTCAGTGTTTATTTATAACTATAATATTTTCCCTGAAAGCTTGCAATAACGTGACTATAAACAAAAAAGGGGCTGTAAAAGCAGACTAGAAGTTTGGCACAATGACGTTTAATGTTGTGATCAGCCTCTGCGGTCCCATTTAGACACTCGATAGCACCCTACTTTTTAAAGATAAGCGAAGGATTGAAAAACAGGTAACACTGGTGGATTTTTTACGTTGTGGAGTAAAATATCTCGAGCCACTTTGGCCTACAAAAATACGTCATCCCTGCAGCACACTTATTATTCAATACTCAGTGGAAATAAAATGGCCTTTTTCGTGTTTGGTTGAATTATACCTCTAAAGTGTTCATTAACCCCCCTATTAAGTGTCTACTGACAAGCTTTCTTTCTCTTTTTTTTCTTTGTGGCCAAAGTCGTGAAATGGACTTTCGGATGAAGAGCTCGAATTCATGAACATGAACAGTGCTGTAAATAATATAGTGTATGGATAAATAAATAGATTATTTACTAGATTATTTGGGGGGAGAAGATCCCAGTATTATCAGTGCAATGCAATCTATGCAATAAAACAAATAAAAATGAGCACAATCCTATTGGTGGCACAACACTGTATGATTTTTACTCTGTAGGTGATTATGCACATGTACTGTCAATCAGGAAAGACCGACTGCTTTTCACTTTATTATTATTATTATTATTATTATATGTATAAAGCATGATTGTTAAACTCTGGAAGGCTGGAAAAGAATTGCATTAATTCAGTTTCCTGCAAACAGGCCACTAATCGAATTCTTGCAAGCTACGCTGATTGGAAACTGATCTGTAAAAGAAATGACTTTATTTTGATATGTGTAACACAAGACTGGATTAAAATATCTGTCAAAATGTTGCAGCTGTGTTTTTTTTTTTTAATCCTTATGGAACATTTTATGCCTTGTTAGCAGTAAATATTGCATAGTTACAAAATGTATGTCATCGAAACATATTTGCATGTTTTTTTTGTACTAATTCCTGTGCTGCCACCTGCAGGCGCTTCAAAGGAAATACATTTTACAAAAACATTTTTAACAGGCTCCTATGTGTAGGTTCAGTACTAAAACTTAATACAAATCACTAAAACTTAACTATATATATATATATATATATATATATATATATATATATATATATATATATATATATAAAAAGATAGTTAAATTATCTATATTAATACATTATATATTATACACAATTTTAAATATAATAGTATATAAATAACACTAAAAACACTTGCCATATAGGGTCTATAATAGTATATAGTTGTGTTAGACATGCAAATAAATATAATATAATATACGCTAATATATATACAATATAATGTAGGTTCACGGAAATGTCATTTTAAAGTATTAAAAAAACATGCAAAAATATATTTTTTGAAAAATACAGTGATTTAATGGACTTTATGCAATTGGCAAAACACTAGAGTTACAAGCAGATTTTAAGAACATCTGATTAAATACAATGAAACTAAAATTAACAACAATATTTAGCAAATATGTAGAAAAAAAAGTTAACAAAAAAAGAAAACGGAACACGATGCATGACTTTAATCTATAAAAAATAAAATATTTCTTGACCCACCGTTTCCATGGTTTGTTTTCTCTCAGTTGGTCATAATCAATATTTAGTCCACGACACCAACCTTACACGTATTTAAATTTACGATTAACACTGAATAACTTTACAATAAACGTAGTTGTTTCTAAAAATATATAGCTGCTTAGATTAAAATAGAAGCACAATCTAGTCTATCAGGCTTTAAGTCCTACATTAGAAGCCTCCTGAAATTTCACTCGCGTCATCTCGTCTTCTCCACAGCCGTCACCCGCCAAACTAAATCCTCATGCATCTTTTAGCTGTAAGTGGCTAATAACGCTAATGCTACTTGTTCAGTGTTGAGCTGCGGGTTTGATTACACATACGTGTGAGGTTTGAGAAGCAATGTGTGTGTGCGTGCAAGTAAACTGTGTTTTCTAAAAGGTACAGAGCTGCTGAACTGGCTTTAGGAGCAGAACGTAGACTGCAGCTCTTTAAACGCAGCACGCCGTTGTTTCCTTTCCAGCTCCATCCTCTTCTTCTCTTCTTGTTCTTCTCGTATCTCTGCTTCAAACTTACTGCGCACAGACAGAGCCTGAACCTACCAAACACACGCAAGATACACAATACATAAAAGATGCAAACTGTCCTTCTAAAACTATTTATGAATCAATTTCTTGTTATTAAACTTGATGCTAAAGATCATACAGCAAATCTAAAAGTAGTTTTCGTGGATATAAATAAAGACAAAATAAAATAAAATATTTAATTAAAAATGTAAAGCTTAAAAACGTACAATTTTCAAATGCTGTCTTGGCAATTCATGAAAAAATCTAATTTATTACAATTATTTAATGAAGCACACATCAACAATACTGAAACTGAAAAAAATTATGAATAAAAAAAATTAAATTATATATATATATATATATATATATATATATATATATATATATATATATATATATATATATATATATATATATCAAAATATGAGATTCGATTAAAAGTAAATTTAGTTAATTAAAATATAATATAATATTTATATATTTATAAATGTAATTTTTACATTACAGTTAAATATTAAGAAATATATAAAACGTAATAGGTTTCACTGAAATGTTTTTTTAAAAACGTGCAAACATTTTTGTAAATATTTGACAGTTCTTTTAATACTAAAAATGGTATTTAGCGTAACGTAAAAACCGTTCTCTGTATCATGACTGATGTGTTCTTTGCAGATGTCAGCCTTTCATGTACTTACACCATATGACCACAGAGGGGAGCCTGAGAGCACGGGACAAGGGTCTGCCCATGCATCCAAACACACAAACATCAAATCCCACAAACCTTTGCCTCAAAGAAATCCCTGGCTCCGAGAACGCCTTCGGTGGAGACGTCGATCTCTGAGAGTCGAGCCAGAGCCATCAGGCCGCTCTCTTCCTGAAGCTCACCTGCGGCGGCCCTCCGGAAGATCAGCAGGAACTGACACAGACACGGACAGATAGGCATTCAGGCAAATTTCAGTGGCTTAAAGGTCACCAACTTTTCTATTCAATTCTAAAAATAAACACAAAAGAATCTGATATCAGTGGCCACGTCGGATTATATGAACCGTCAATTCGGCTTTGTTTTTATTTCCCAAAATAAAAGACGCTGCAGATCTTTCCTACGCAGCATACTAAAGAGAAGTTTATTTTGGTGGTTAAAACTGAAATGCAATTTTGTTTAAATTAGTTTTAGATCATACCCAAACAGAAGTGATTTTATTAAGGGAGAGGTCAAAAGAGTGACCTTATATCGGGTTTCCCCCCTTTCTCTGCACAATCTCTGTGTGTGTGTGTGTGTGTGTGTGTGTGTGTGTAATCTTATCCATGAGGAATGTCTGTTCAATCTGAATGTCTGTTCAAGAATGAGAGTCTGACACACAACAGACTGACTGTGTTGAACACAGCTGCTCTTTCACCTGTTTGTGTCTCTGGGCTCACATTTAGAAAACCCATGAAGTGTTTTTGTAGCAAAAGTTGCATCGTAAAAGTGATTTCATGTACATAGAAATCACATATATATTCAAGTTAAAAATCTATTTTAATGTTTTAAAAACTAAAAAGAAATAATAAAGATGACTGAAACTCCCAATATTCCACTGTAATTCAGTATATAAACATATTTGATACTTTTTAATATGTCATCTCATGGTGAAAATTTGCTGTGGTTTTTATTTTTTGCTCAGGATTTTAAAAAAATTATAAAATAAATTATACAACACAGCTATTGTTTTGAGGCTTTTTCTCTTTGATTCATATATACACTTTAGAAATTTAATGCTTATAATACTTAAAATAATTATATACAATTATAAATAAATTATTAAATATATATTATTCTTTTTAATATATATATATATATATATATATATATATATATATTATTCTTTTTAATATATATATATATATATATATATATATATATATATATTTTTTTAATATATATATATATATATATATATATATATATATATATATATATATATATATATATATATATATATTATTTTTTAATATATATATATATATATATATATATATAAAACGCTGTCAAACAATTAATTTGATCATGATTAAATGCATACATACAAAAATGTGTTTTCTGTATATATTTATTATGTATACATAAACACACACACATTCAATCTATGTTTTGAAAATATTTACATGCATTTATATATGATTTATACTGTAAATAAATATATTTCATATATAAAAACAGCCTATTTTTCTGCATGTGCGCGCATTTATATGTACTTAACAAATATACGCAGTATACACACATACAACAAAAACACTGGTTTTTGGATGCGGTTAATCATTTGACAGCACTAATATAACATAATATAAATTATATTTTGAAATCATAAACGTGTGTGGTTTCTACTTAATGCACATTTCCAGGGTAAAAAAAACTAAAAAATCTAAATGCGATTGACATTTAAATGTGAAGCGGCATCAGATCTGTAATCAGAGATCTCATCTCTTTCAAACATGCTGTGATCGGATCATCTGAGCAGGTGAGTCTAAAGTGTTTCCACGGAGTGCAATCTCTCAAAAGACTCGCCGGATTAAATCAGTCACCAGGGACGAGGATAGAAAGCTGTAACTATACCACAAAAAAAAAAAAAAAAAGCCCCACGCACCTCTCTGTAACTGAGTTTTCCGTCATAATCTTCATCCACCTCCTTGATCATGTCCTTCAAGCCTAGATGAGTCTGTGGAGCTCCGAGCTTCTCCATCATCAGCTTCAGCTCCATCAGATCAATGAAGCCGTCTTTGCCAGAGTCAAATCTACACACAAACGGAGTTTGCAGTTGGCCTAAATGTAAAGTTAACACTCTCCTTGTGCTCTTTCATTAACGCAAGGTGACCGGTGAGAGGCTTTTGCTCATTACAGAATCTGACCGACCCCAAACGTTTGAGCGCTCTGTGCCGTTTCGGACACATTTCATCTAGCGTGCGCGTTGCGTGAACCTGAACTAGCCGCGCTCAGAAGTGACGTGAAGTTCATCCAGACGCAGCAGAGGGAGGCCAGCAGAACAGCAGGTGGAGAGTGACGGCAGAAACAGCAGGAAAAAGAGATTCTAACAGAGGAGAGTATTTATAGAGTCTCAGCCAGCTGTTGCCACACCAACCAGCAGGATCGCACGTGTGTGTGTGTGTGTGTGTGTGTGTGTGTGTGTGTGAGAGAGAGATAAAGAGAAAAGTGTTTGCCTTGAACACTGTGTGAAAGTGAAGAGGCCGAGATTGAAGGAGTGCGCACGCGTTTCTATTTTGGTTCGAGTGATGTTTTTAGAAAGAACTCGCTCATCGTGGCGGAAAAAAGTGCAGGTGAACGTCACCTCGTCTCTGCGTCTCTCCCTCTCCACACGGGAAAGAAAAGCATGAATGAGAAAGTCGGATTTCACTTCTGAAAAAAAGACAATAATCTTACACGGATGTTAGAAATGATCTCGTAAAATGTGGCATTATCTGACTTCCTCTGCAGCGAATGGGTGCCGTCAGAATGAGAGTCTAATAAAAACTTTACAGTAATCCGCACCACTGGATCGGCTAATGACTTGTGAACTAAAAGTGTGTGCTTGTAAAAAATTTTAAATATAAATCCTCCATCTATCCACATTTTGCCTCCACCGGCTGTAAAATCATGTAGTCTGAATCAGGAGAAAAATAATATACAGATAAAGCACTGTTCGCAGTTTTTAAACAAGTGCTGGTGGATATTTATGTGAGAGCTAACAGGGGGACGCTCTTATTGAATTATTATGAATTCTGTACTTTTGGCCAGAAATTATGGTTGATAGGAAGAAGAAAAAAAGCCTAATAGTGAATTAGTTTCTTCCAGATACACAGCTTTTCACTTCAGACATCAGCTGCTGGACTGGAGTGTGGCTCACTTGTTTTATTATTGTGATCAGTTGTTTGAACTCTCATTCTGACGGCACCCATTCACTGCTGAGCACGTAATGCTTTATTTATCCAGATGTGATGAAAAACAAACTCATCTACATCTATAATTTTTGGTAGTTGCGATTAATTGTATTAATAAATGCATATATATATGCATGTGTGTACATTTTATATATATATGCATGTGTGTGTACATTTTATATATATATATATATATATATATATATATATATATATATATATATATATATATATACACATATACACATATATATATATACACATATACATATATATATATGTGTGTGTGTGTGTGTGTGTGTATATATATATATATATATATATATATATATATATATATATATATATATATATAATATACACACACATGCATGTATATATTTCAGAAAAAATATGTCATGTTTATGTTACATTTATTTAGAATATAAACATGTAAATATGTATTTTCAAAATATATACTGTTTGCGTGTGTTCATATATACTGTGTGATTAATCGTTCAACAGCATTCATTTTTGGACAAACAATTTGCATTAAATGCTACCAATTACGTAATCTGCAATCCACATTTCTCCTAAGGTATTCCCAGGAGAACCATCAGAGACAATGCGAATGTTTATCGGGGCGTTTCATATCTTTGCTCCGAACGGCCGTCTAATCTCATCTCCTGAGCTCATTGTTTCCGAAAGGTCATAAATAGCTCGACCTTCACCGTTAAAGCGCTGCATAAAAGCCGATTTATTAACCGTTTCGCACAACATCCTCGCTTCCTCTCTTCCTTCGATGCCGTTTTAGCAGCCCCCACTAAAGACATGCTCCCACTCGCCTGCCCTGATTAAAAGACAACTGGGAATCTGCTGACCAGAACAGCAACTGCTTTCAGCAACTGGCAACACACTCCTACACACACGGCCCTGAAATGTGCGCGGATGCATGAAAACACAATCTGCCCTGACGTAATTGCGGGTGCATCGCATGTTTGCGTGTGGACGCTCTCTTTGTCCTCTCTGGTTTCCTGCTGTGGTATTTATAGATGCCAAGGCTCAGGGCAGAGATTCGGCTATAGCCTGGCATTAAGAGCAACTGCGGTCCAGCAGCGGATCCCGGATCTGCTTAGAACCGCTGAGAACCACCGAAGCAGCATGAAACAGGTCAGGGTTAACAAGACCGACCTGCTATGTGAGAGAGAGAGAGAGAGAGAGAGAGAGAATAACAAGCAGAAAGAGGAGGATGAGGTTGGCATATTGGTCCTGCCCTCTGCATGCCGGACGCATTCCAGGTCACCGGCCCTCTCTGCGCTAAAGAGGCTCGAATGGAGAAAATAAAGAAATATGCACGCTTGCACTTAAAAAAACAACAACTGTAAACTGTGAAATAATATTTATATGTCCGAATATATTTTAAAATCTAGTGCGAAGCATCATTACTCCAGTCTCCAGAAATCATTTTAAAATGTTGATTTGATGCATAAGAAACATTTTTATCTTTGCTTGGCTGTTAATATCAATGTTGCAAACAGCTGTGCTGCATATTTTTGCAAACAGATTATTTTTCAGAATTTTTTGCTAATAAAATATAAAAAAGAGAGTAGAAATAGTTTCTAACCTTTTAAATGTCCCAAATAAAAGCACTGATTAAAATACTGAGCCCTCCCTCTATCTATCTATCTATCCTTCTGTCTATCATCTGTCTATCTATCTATCTATCTATCCTTCTGTCTATCTATCTATCTATCCTTCTGTCTATCTATCTATCTATCTATCTATCCTTCTGTCTGTCTGTCTGTCTATCTATCTATCCTTCTGTCTGTCTGTCTATCATCTGTCAGTCTATCTATCTATCTATCTATCTATCATCTATCCGTCTATCTCTCTCTTCTGTAGCGTGCAGGTCTATATTGTGTTTATGAATGTGTTAACTCTGCTTTTGACCCATTTTCTTCTTATATATGACATCTTTTTTCATCTCTGATGAAACTGGGTTGAAGCGATCTGAAGTGGGCCAGAGCATGTTCTTCTATGACTTAAACAGACACACCTCCGGTCCTGACGTAACCTAGTCCTATGGGACACCCGCACTTTAACAAACTGTTTGGGTTAGTTTTAAATAACACAATACGATCTAACAGACTTCATGCTTGTTTCATGTACGAGAAAACATCTACCCCGTCTTAGTTTCTGCAAGGCTTAATTAACCCTGGGATCAGCTAAAACAAAATGCGCTAACGTGCTTATGTGTGCATGACTCCGGAAAAATCATGACCCGGCAGCAGAGGATGACAGAAATAAAGTCTTCGGGATTAAAGGGAATCAAACACAACGGATTGCGATTTGTAATTATGTGGAGGGTTCTGATGCACCACCAGAGACGAGAGTCTGCATTCGACGGGATTAAAAGAATAAAAACATCCAACGCCGAGATAAAAACGAACGAAGGGGTTTTATTTTTTCGCCACTCTGCACGCAACCAAAGAGATTCCCTCTCATCATAGTCTCCTCCGGGTCCCTGCGTGTAAACACATGCACAAACAGACAAAGATGGCATTGTTGCTCATGGAGTGGGTTCCATGGGGACGTCGAGTTTGTGAGTGGACCCTTGTACTGAAATAATGAGGGAAACCAGGACAATGGCTGTTCAGAGAGAGACCCCAGAGCAAAACATTATTTTGGCACTGTACAAGGATGCTCAGAGAGAGCATTCATGTACATTGAACACGAGCCTCAGAGTCTATTGTTCGTATCTTGCTATTTTACACTCATAAGCAATTCTCCGTGTGCATAATTTAATTTGTATTTCAATGCTTTTGCGATATAAATGCACCTGTCACCGACTTTCCTAAAACTTAGTTTAATGTTACATTCATATTCATTTTTATTTTCCTCATAGCGTTCGTTTTTGGACTTGATGCGTTGTTTAATATTCTCATGCCACCATAAAACTACCTGTTTACTCCATTCGCGCCTCTGTGCAAAATTTTAAACTTAATACACTTTTAGCAGTAGGCTACATAAAATTCAATGAAACGGTCATGACAAACGAACATGTTTATCACGAGATCGAGAAATAAATAAGCGATCTGATTTAAAAGAAAAGCATAATTCATTCAGATCCAAGAGCACACTGATCCCCAAACTCTCTGACGCACACAAACTTCACTCGTTATGGCCTAAAATAGCATTTACCAAATACCGGATAAATACAATCGTAGCTCGATAAACTTTAATCGCAATTTAGATAAATATTGCTTTAAATTGAGTTGATTAATGAACTGACCTCTTGAACATTTTCTCCATGTCTTTGATCTGTTTGCGCGAGAACTCTTTAAACTCGGTGTAGGGGTTGAACACCTTCATCTGCTTGGGTTTCGCCGTGCCGTCATGGATGTCCAGTCTGCGGTTGAGTTTCTCCGTCAGTTCAGAGCTGGCGTCGCCGTTCACGGAAGCCGTGCTGGGTTTCTCCGGAGGCGGCGGTTCTGTCTGCTCCGGTGAGCCGGGTTTGGGGTCACGCTGCTCGGCGTCCAGCCCGCGCTGCATCTTCCGTGCGAGCTCTTCGGATGACATTGCGGACTGAGATGCTCTGCCGCGCACGATCAGCTGTTTCTGAACACCGGTCTCGAGTTTGGGAGAGAGGCGGGGCTGCAGAGAACCCAGCCTCTCAAACCAAGTCAGAGATTCAGAACGCTGTGGTCGTGTTCGTATAAGCGTTTGTGAGCAAAACGTTGAAAGACTTCGCGTAACACGTTTATTTAGCTGTTAGCGATTCATTGGAGAGGTTAAAATCAAAAGTAGATTTGCGTTGGCCGGGAATCGAACCCGGGTCAACTGCTTGGAAGGCAGCTATGCTCACCACTATACCACCAACGCTTTACGAAGTCCTGCATGTCTATTTTTCGCTACTCGGTTTCACTTTCTGGATTTATGAATCGTTTAAATCGTCACAATTTAACGGTTATATAAAAATATCAGCATCGACCTGGTGTGCTTATATGTAAAGACTATTGCATGTTACAACGCACCCTTCTAATTATCAATTAAAAAAACCTTCCCTTAACTTTTCCTCTACGATAGTGCTTAACACTGCGGGTGCAATATACTTCTGGCCACACGTAGACTTCATGGCGCTATAGTTCTTCTTTTCCGTGTCGGAGAAGCCCAGAGTCATCTGTCAATCATCCGCAGGAGAGACCCATATAACCTGCAGTTCCTAAAAGGAATTAAGTTTACTACTAGACAACAAAAAAACCTAACTGTTAAAGTTAGCGGGTGCATGAGATAACGCCAAAGTTACGTCCCACTACAAAACACACAACGTCTTTACACTTTTGTGAATAATTACCTGTCATAGTCTTTGGGAAAACGATGCTTTATTTTATTAAGACTGACTGCGTAATTTGATTTCACTTTGACCTCTGTTTCGTTGTTATCCTCTAGTGTGTGTATCTGTTTTTTTCTTTTCTGTGTGTGTCTGTTGGAATTTTCACTCCAAAATGGCGACCGCGTTGCCGCAGCGCCACCTAGTGGCTGTTACCAAAAAGCGTCAGAGTTGAAGTATCATAAGACAGATTTTACCTATGGCGTGTTGAAATACATTTAAGCTATGAAACTGAGAAGGTAAGTTGAATGCAATACTTTAGCATTACCGTACTGCCTATACATTATCATTAATATAGCCAATGTTATCTGTGTGGTTGCAATATCCATTTTCTCCATATGAAAGCTTAATGCTTAGTCAAAGTGTAACACTCTGGCACTCATTGTTTAGAGCAGCGAAAACAAAAGTAAAGAGAAGGCACTAGTATTCTAAACTACGTTGAGTTACGATTCTTATCACCTTTTTTTATTTAAAATTTCTAAAAGTACTCCCTGAATAGGCCTTAAATTGACTATGTGGATTTAGTGCTTGTTTTGTCGTGTGGCTCGTTGGTCTAGGGGTATGATTCTCGCTTAGGGTGCGAGAGGTCCCGGGTTCAAATCCCGGACGAGCCCTGCGTTTTTCCTTTTCGCGCTTTACAAAACGGTCGATTGTTTAAGACAGTGTTATGCAATTTGATTATTCAATGTCATTGTAATGGAGATTGTAATCAAGGTAAAAATCCTCTGACTTCTGTTGCAACACTTTTCCAATCTGCGTGTATGGCGGTAGAGTTTACTGAACTGATCGCTGCTGTCGATTCAATATAACGGACTGTAATGCTGTACCGCACCAAATAAAAATTATAAATAAAAATTAGAATAAAAATCCAAAGATATGACCCCGACGTGATTTGAACACGCAACCTTCTGATCTGGAGTCAGACGCGCTACCGTTGCGCCACGAGGTCTTACGACTACGCATAGGGAAATACTAACCTTTTAAAAAACACTTTATTTAACGCGACGTACCTCGGTTTAACATAATTTAAAGTCGTGCGTACGGTTGAAATTATCATGTGATTTATTTGAAGCTAACCATTTATATACTCACCCAAAAAGCAATTCTACGAAATCCAGTTCGACATGCATTTGTTCAATGGACTATTAAATTGCCATTATTTGTATGTATTGTTTCATACGTGGCTGTTCTTATGTATAAATACTCTTCTATAAAAATAACATTTTTTAAAACGGATTCAACGTTCCGCGCCGTGTTGAAATACTTTAGACATACTAGGGCGTACTTTACGTGTGGCTCGTTGGTCTAGGGGTATGATTCTCGCTTTGGGTGCGAGAGGTCCCGGGTTCAAATCCCGGACGAGCCCTTCGTTTTTTATGCTTTTCGAACTAAAATTTGTAAATGGTAGAAATCCACCGCTATAATTTAAAACCACAGTGTTTCCAAACAAGCTAGAGTAGCATGCGCGAGTGGTGTTTGAATAATAAATGCTGCATAAAAAAAATAATGTATCATGTTAATTTATCATGAACCAGCACATACAAATCATAAGGAAATATACATTTCTAGTAATTTTACACATTTAAAGGTACAAAAGTTAAAAGGCTGTTTGGCCAGTACGGGGATCGAACCCGCGACCTTGGCGTTATTAGCACCACGCTCTAACCAACTGAGCTAACCGGCCACGTGTTACTTAACTCGACATATTTTGGAAAATGTCTTATATTCCATAGGTTATAAAAAGCCTACTTCCCAAATTCCCAAATGGTTAATTATATCATATACAGGAAACAAAAGGCAAAAAACTTTCGTTTCTGCAAGCTGACGAATAACCCGACCATAAATGTTTTGTTAACCGCTTTCTTACCGCTAGATGTCAGTAGAGCATCTCAACTGAACCTTTTCAGAAAAAAACTGAACTGAAAAACCAAAAAACTCCGGTGCAACTTTTTTTTCTGTAACTTATATATAAATGATCGTGCCTTCGTAATCGATAATAATCACAATCACAACCCGATAATAATGCAAATACCCAGTCTTATGTAAACGTTATCTTCAACTAACAACATTCAAAATACTTTATCGCACGGTGAAAAGAAGTTATTGTAATGTCACAAAGCGTGCTTTTATTGTCTGTGCTAAAAATCAGTCATATCTTTCAATCTAAAATAGCTTTGTACGTAAGATTCTCTGCTTATCTAGACTTACCAAAGTGGATTGTACTCAAGTGACTGAAAAAGTGACTCAAAGCTGACTAAATAGTGTATTTATCTGTAATATATATCACTTTCATCTTCATCTGCAAGGGAGCATCGTTTAAACAAAACCCCAGAACTTTAGTTCTATAAAAACTCAATTCATATACAGGAAGTGTATGGAATTCCAATTCTGTGAGTGAAATAATGTAATTCTGTAAGTGAAATACTGTAAACCTGGCATCAGCCCCATGCTCACGTTTCAAGAGCACACCATCCTGAGCTCCTCTGACAACATCTGAACTACGATCATGTTTTTTAGAGTAAAAGATGTCAGCGAAGAGCTGGAAAAGAGGAAGTGGCACGGTTCTGCAGCTGCAAAGTTTCATCTTCAGGAAACAGCTTGTTGGGTGAAACTACCAAAACCAGTAGTCAGTGTGCAATGTGCTGGTAAATTTAGCATCGTGTTCCAGCTCATACCTAATTGTGGAACGATTAACCGATGCTCAGTGAATTAAAAAAGCTTCATTTGCTAGAGCATTCAAACTAACTTGCTCTGTCTACATACTAACTACAATAGTAGTTACAAATGCTTTTTAATTGACTTTTTTGGACTTTACAAAGTGCCTTTCCTCATCAGTCACACAGAGATGCTTTTCATCGATATATAAGTCCTGAGGGATAAAATCAAGTTTCACCCTATACATTTTTTTTCTTCTCTGTGAATATCAGTAGCTTACGTCGCATTAGAGACAGGAGGTCAAAAAAAGCAATGATAAAACTCAAACTGGGCAGAAATGAACACGTTTCTTACAGAAAGCAGGGGTTTGTCATTTATTAGATGAGGTGATGTCAAGGTCTCAACATTCAAGATTTATTTTCATCAACAATAAATTATCTTTTTACAAAATGAAATGGGACAATTATTTGGCAACAACTCTTTACCACATCTTTGAACGTGAGAGGTCTTCATATGAACATGCACACGACTATAAAAACACCTACTTTCATGAAAGTTACATTCTCTCTTAGAAAAGAAGTGTCCGTGTCCAAACCAGATGCCGCTGACGAAATAAGAAAAGCATCTATTCTTCGTAAAATGGATGTTTTTGACTATGGAAACAAAAAAAACTAAAATCTGCTCCTGTGGTTCACAAGAGAAAATCTGGTTAAGTTCGGAACAAGATGAGGGGAAACATTTTAGGGTATCATATTTCGCTATATTTGCACGTTTTACATAACTGTGGATTAAAGAGAAAAAAAATTAAAAAGACTTCAAAAAACTCGGACAACATCAGTATAGTAAATTGTGCTTCTTAAATCATAATCTCTCTCTCTCTCTCTCTCTCTCTCTATCTCTCTCTCTCTCTCTCTCTCTATATATATATATATACATACACACCTTTATGTCTAACAAATAGCTTGTTGCATCTGGTTAGGACACGGTTGTTAGACTGGTTTAACAACATTACTTTCCTGTGTGTAGTGTGTTTGTGTAGGAAAACATTGTTTAATGTGTGATCGTACACACACTTTCATGCAGCACGTGCAAAAAACGCCTCGGTGTTCTTCATCTGCATTTTTAATCCCCCAAAAAAAAAAAGACGCATTCAAAACGCCGTACATGTGCATTCGATTATCTTAGTTCATTTTCTCTCTTATTCTCATTTTGTTCTTCAAGTGGATGGGAGGAGAACGAGCTCGGTACGGTACAGTACATCCCCTTTGTCCTCAGAGGTTAGTTTAAAAACGCAAACCTGTAATGTCAGTAAGGTGTGACCATGCACATTAATACATTCCTTTTCCAAAGAAGCGTTACGACTTCACAAAAGTCCTGACGTAAAAAAGTCCTTCACCTCGTGTGCGTCAGAAAAGTGGTCCCGTGTTGTGATTGCGGAGGTTGAAATCCTTCATGCTAACAGCGTGTTAGGACTGTATGGAAGCAGCGATTCAAAAACACAAGTGCTTGTAGTGCAAGAGCTCTTCCACGACCCTGTCGAGTCCTCGGTGGGACGCCGGAGACGTATTCAATAAAACACTGGACACAGAATGACTACATGTCCGCCGCGACATCTAGGGGGCGCTGTTTCCAGGTTACCGGGTCAAGAATTAGAAGAACGAACGGCGGCGGCGGCGGCGGTGGTGGTTACGCGATGTTATTTCTCGCTCCTTATCTACAGGTCAGTCCAGGTGGGAGTGTATTGGGGGCTTTTGGCCGGGCGGCGGCCCCTGGAGGCGGCCCGGGCCCCCTGCGCTCCTTCCTGAGCCTGCTGGATCCGCTGACACTCTTTGAGGTTCTGAGCCCGAACTTCTGCGTTCATGATCCTCTCCACCACGCGGGTCGGGAACCAGCCTCGCTCGCCGTCGTGCAACCTTTCACCCAACATCCAGCCTGAGGTCGAGAGACGGACATGCCGTGGAGAAGAGAGAGCAAAAAAAAAACAGGAAGGACGTGTCACAAAAATAGTTAAACAGAAAAGAAGAAAGGAAGCAGCACGTCAAGTTGACAGCGGAGGATGCAGAAACGAAAGAAAGGCCGGTCTAGCCAAAAGCAGCAAAGCCGGATGAATCTGTATGGCTTATTGCAAACACCGACTGATTTTTGTGACCTCTCTTACCATCATCGGTGCACTCCAGAATGTGCAGCACATCAGCCATTTCTACAGAGAACTCGTCAGGTTCCTGAGAAGAGTACGACTGGATGCACTGAACCTGCGGGGAATCTGACATGCACCAGAAAAACAATAAATCACACCGCACACGGATACATAGAAACTCAACAATTCAACTTATGCAAAAACATAAAAAATAAAATATATAATACATGATTTAATAATAATATTATAGAGAAAATATATTACATATTGCATTATTATATTGTTTTTAATAGTATTTTTAATAGAAATTGTATTTGTAATGTAAAATTAGTTTTAGTTTTCTAAGATTTAATATTTGTAATTTATTTATAATTGGAAATATATAATATTCAAGTAATTGAAAGATATAATAAATAAATATTACATTATTATATATTAAGAAATACCTGTAATAATATTTTAAAATGTTACAAAATATTATATATATATTTTATTTCAAATAAAAGGAATAATATAATAATAATATGAATATATATATATATATATATATATATATATATATATATATATATATATATATATATATATATATATATATAAAATGTATTCATATTATTATTATATTATTCCTTTTATTTGAAATAAAATGTAGTAATAAAAATAGCCTTTCATGTCACTTATTTATTGGAACAGGAAGAAATAGGACAGTAAAAAGTGATAAATAGAAAGGGAATGGGACTGAGAAATGGGATTTCGAACCAATTACAGAGCTAACTAGTATAATGATAGAAATGGAAACCGTCTAATTATGACAAATAGAGATGGGATTTGTCTAAATCAGAAACCAGACTTACCCAATTTTTACATTTAGCAGCTTAAGCTTTTATCCAAACCAACGTGCGTTCATTTTCTATCAGATCAAACGAATTCTACACACTGTATGCACGCATGCATGTGATGTACCTGGCTGATGGGTGCTGGTCGAGAGGAATCTCGTACGCCGGTTTGGAGTCAAAGCGTATATCCAGCGCAGTTTATCGCTTCTGTGAACATTCATAGAGCCGTTAGCGCACAAACGCAAACACGCACTGTCATCTGTGATAGTGTTTCAGAGCTGCGCTCTCACATGCTTTCGGTCTTGAGCATGTAGCTGACTTCTCGGTCCTCCTGGTTCTCCAGCAGCTTCAGCACAAACGCACAGGCCAGCATCTGACCCTGATCCTCCAGGTCTTCAGTCCTCAGCATGGAGCGGCTGCAAGAGTCCAGAACCTGGTACTTCTCTCCGCTGAAACACACATGTAAAATGCATAAATAAATACAGAAAATTTGCCATTTAAACCATTTTGACCTATTTCAGCATTCAGCTTTTAACAGTCAATATCAATGATGGTTCAAATATCATTAATGGACAATAAAATATTTATTTTTAGTTGTAAAAGTTTTTCAGTTGTAAAAGTCAAATAACAATAATATATGAGTGTACACACTAATGGACAATAACATTGTTTTTGTGGATTCTAAAATTAAATATACCTTTACAAATTGTAATTTAAAAAAAATATTTTTATTAGAATGTCTAACAATTGATAAAAATTATGATAGTATTTTTAAATATAATAAAAATGTTTTATTTATATATAAATATATATATATATAATATAATATATATATATATATATATATATATATATATATATAATATATATATATATATATAATATAAATATAATAAATAATATATATATAAATATATATATATATATATATATATATAATATATATATATATATATATATATATATATATATATATATATATATATATATATATATATATATATATAAATAAATAAATATATATATATATATATATATATATATATATATATATATATATATAAATATATATATATATATATATATATATATTATATATATAAAATGTTATATAGTACATATTGTTATATAAAATGTAGATTTTATTTATTATTATAATTATTTCATTTATAATGATTAGAATTATATGAATTATCATGCTAAATTTCATTATAATGATTTAATCTATTTTAAATATAATATAATTGCATAAATATTCTTCACATTATTTATTATTACGTATTACGTATATACATATATATTATACAATTTATTTTACAATATTAACGCCTACACCATCAGACGACATCCCTGCTTTTGTTATAAGTGACTGATGTCGCGGTGAAGTGCAGCTGACGCCGCCACAGACCTGGAGCTGCGTTTGGTGATGAGCAGCAGGTTATTGAACAGGAACAGATATATGGGGTGGTAGAGTTTGCGGCTCCGCATGGTCCTGGTGCTCTTGGGCCCGGACATCTGCTGCACCTCTCCCTTCTTCAGGAGCCAGCGAGAGTGAGAGATCACTGGCACCGACTGCAAACAAGACAACACAACTACACTTTATGGGCCTAAAAAGACCAGTTTAATTCTAATACCCAAGTAAAGACGGTACAGCACACACAAAAATTTAATTTATGCGATCATTTACTTAACCCCAAATCTTCCCACTGCTCAATGCACGGCGATGATGGGTTTCATTAATATGCCAAATGCCATTGATTCTCATGTGTATCATAACTGAATGAGATAACAAATGCATAGAAACTTAAATGATATTAATTATAGATATTAAAGTGTTTTCCGCAAATGTGTTGCATTTGAATAGTCAGACAGGGTCAAAATTTGCTATTTGCGAAAGACAAACTGGTGTAAAAGCCATTTTTACGTTCTGAAATCGTGCAAAATATCGTTAAATAAAACCAAAAATTAGAATAAGATTTAATTAGAAATCATTTTAACTCAATCGCTAGCAAATTTTATAAGTAATTACAAGGAAATAGCGAATAACATTGAACTAAATGTTAAAATTGAAAAGTCTTTTTTACACCTTTGAAATGTATGTTTAATAACATATCTGATGGCTTTTTTTGTTGCTGTACAGTCACCAGTAGAAAAGAGCAGCTTTAACGGTCTGCTAAACATCTCCTTGTGTGTCCAACAGAAGAAAGTAAGTCTTACAGTTTGGAATGACGTGAATAAATGGGTGAACTGTTGCTTTAAGTACAGTAGGACATCTTCAGTCTTTAATCTCACCTTCGACTTGAACTCCAGTGTTTTCTCGATGCTGATCAGCTCCTCGGTACGGCTCATCTTCCTCACTCCTTCGTTGCACTCCTTCACAATCTGATAGACACCAACACACACCCACACGTGCACATTAATATCTTTGCGGGAATTTCCCCATTCACTTCTATTTTAATAAGAGCTAATTATAAGCGCACTACGCTAACCCACATATACACCCTGACCTCGAAACGCAGCATCAAGTATTTTTAGATACAAATTAGACCATTATTAAACCCATTTATAAAACCGATTTCCTTGTGGGAACGTCTCCAGTTCATCGGGTTTTAATATTCCCTCAGAAATGTTAATTCACAATTGAAAAAAAAAACATACCCCCACACACAGGAACGAGTCTGACTAAATCATACTTTTTGAGTTTCACTTCAACTTGGAGTTCAAGTATCAGCGGTTTGCTAATCAGACATGTATGAAATCAGCAAACTGAAGATGACTTGCAAGCTTTGCTTTGTGGTCTTCAGAGTCCACAGTGTGTGCTGAGACCCACTGAAGTAGCTTGATTGTGTTAATAATCAAGACACTTCAAAAGTTTGAGAAGGAAAAATATTTTGCCTGTGTGTTTTGAAATCACATACAAAAGAACCCTAAAATGGCAGCAACCTTAAAATTTAAATATAATCAGTTATCTGTACACATGATTTATCATATGCACTATATATATATATATATATATATATATATATATATATATATATATATATATATATATATATATATATATATATATATATATATATATATATATATATATATATATTTATAAATAAAATTACATTTATAATTATTAATTATATATATATATATATATATATATATATATATATATATATATATATATATATATTACATTTATAATTATTAATTATATATATATATATATATATATATATATATATATAATTACATTTATAATTATTAATTATATATATATATATATATATATATATATATATAATTACATTTATAATTATTAATTATATATATATATATATACACACACATATACATATATACATATAATTTTAGATTATTATACATATTACATATTGTCAAATTTAATATAATAATATAATAAACATTACACTATCTTATTACATTTATATAATAAATATTGATGTTTATAAATATACATTATTATTTATAATATTATATTACATTAGTTCACAATAAATAACAAATATTAATGTATTTATTTATTTATTAGTGTTATCATGATATAATTTAGAACATTAAAAATCAACATGTATTATTTTATATAATGTATTATGACATTTTAAAAATAAAACGGTATAAATGAATCATACATTCCATTATTTACTGTATAATATAAGAAAACAAAAGTTTATAATGTAGCAGCCTTAATAGAAGGTAGTCAGATACGTTTATATTTTATATTTCTAAACTAGTCATAATTGAGGCAGTTTTTGTTGTTAAATATTTGCTAAAGCATATGGTCGCGAATATTATTATAGCAATTAAATATTTCCTGTAAACGACCACAACAAATCCCAACGTGACATTATGACTGTTGCCATAACAGCAAACAGCTCGAGTTCGAGGACTTGAAAAGCAGTTGAACCACAGCTGCGTTAATTCCAACATGACGTGAATGCTGCGATAATCGCTTTAAAATGTTTCAGGAAAATAATTAAGAACAAAAGCAGCATTCCGCCTCACAGCTGTTAAAAGTCAAGAGGTGCGGCGCGGTAACCGTGGTAACACGAACAACAGTAAGATGTGCTTGACAGGTGAAAGTCCAGAGACAATGAGACTTACTAATAACAAGACTCATTACCACACCCTGGAATCAAAACACACACAAACCTACCCTTTCCAACTCTTGGTGAGCCAATATTGCGGTCTTTTCTCTCTCTGAATTCTCCTCCACCTTCTTCAGAATATTCTGGAACAAAAAGAAGCAGATTTGTTGAAGACGGACTTGACTCCTTTTAACGCATTTGACTGGTTTACTCGTTCGAGACGTCTGATTGGCCGACGGCGCTTACTTGAACAAGTAGCTTGAGCCGTGTGATTCGCTGGAAAGGGAGGATGAGGAAGGAAGTAAACGAGAGGCCCTTCACTTTCGGCTGATTCTCCAAAATGGACATGTTCTCTCGAAAAAGAGCATTTTCTTGTCTGAAAAACACATGTAGTGCGTTAAGGCAAATATAACCAGGTTTATACACACATAAATAAAGGTACAAAAGCGGTACCTTTTCAAAAGGTACACTTTTGTACCTATTAGGGTAAAATATGTACACATAAGTACTAACGTGCAACTTTAAGTCGCAAAATGGACTTTTTTGAAAAAGTACTGCCCCAGTGACAGCTTTTGTACCTTTATTTCTGAGAGTATAGGCAGCGATGGGCAAGCTACGCAAAAAGTAGCTAGCTAAAATAATTATTACCTGATTTAAAAGAGCCTTGTACTGATTGTAAATCAGAGAAATCTGTACGACCAGTACAAACATCTGCATTGTTTAATAGCTTCGTCACTTTTATATAATGCATCAAATCATGTGATTTCTTGTAGATAGGTGTGCTCACTTTCTCCTGGTAGGCAACATATTTGGGTTTAACTGATGTCAGATAAATATCTGCTTTGCATATTGCTGTTAGATTATAAATAGTAAATCTCGACAGCCAGATTAGTCATATTAAACCACATTTCCAGACCAAAGTCAAAAGCACAACTACAATGAAGTCCTGATTTATAGTAATAGAGAAGAACCGTGCGAAACTCTACACAGATCAGAGATTCATATGCAGAGTGTGGGCTTTATCTCTCTTAAAGTATTTGCAAAAATGCACATTTAAATTTGAATAAGAGCATACTATCTAGAGCACAGTGCTGTTTAAAAACAAACAGTCACATTTTTATTTGATTGTGTATAAAAGCGTCTAATCGTATGACAGTCCAATCAAATAATGGAGAACTACAGATTTTTACAATTCTGTTTCCTTTATCGCACGCTGAATGAAAAATCAAGTAGGGCACACATTGCATTGTGGGATACATTATTTTGCATAGTGTGCATCTAATCTGTTACATATGGCATATGGACTCTGATTTAATCTGATATAATATAATATACTCATAATATGACTAGCATATTTGTATGATATTACAGTAACACTTTAATATAGGGGCCTAGTTGCTTATCAGCATGCCTATTATTAATATACTAGAAGTTTATTACATTAGCACATACTCTGCATGACCATATTCTACATACAAAATCCTACCCAGTATCTAAACTTAACAACTACCTTACTAACTATTAATAAGCAACAAAATAGTAATTCATTAAGGCAAACGGCATAGTTGATTGTTTGATAATGGAGAGAATTGGAAGGTAAATGTGACCGAAATCACATACATAGCTTATTATTTTACAAATATATGTAGTGTAGCATTTTTACCAGCAGGTGGCCTATGAAAAAATGGCTCTGATTGAAGTTTAGCAATGCACAAGAGAAATGAGTTTGGAAAGCAGAATTTCAATTAAACAACTTATCCTTCATTTTGCATATGTTAAAATAGGTTTGATTGTTATAAATATAAATACAATTAGCATTTAGCAAAAAATTGCCTCTAGGACGACACAGTGAACTACTTGAAATGAACCTAACTAGGTCACAAAGCAGGAAGATGGTTTATGAGAGCGGGGTTTATCTTTATGAACCTGTGCGGTTTAAAAACAACAAAACATCTTTGCTTCTGATGCGCTGCCGCCGTGCACACGTGCACACACACACACACACACACACACACACACACACACACACACACACACACACACACACACACACACACACACACACACACACACAGGTTTTAACCAGAACCTCAACTGAAATGAAAAGCTCTGAAATTCCCGATGCGCAGAAAGTCCCGGCCTCACATACTTACAAACGCACAAATGAAAGCCCAAACCCTTACGCAACACATCACGAAGCCAGCGAGGACCGAAGCCTCGGGCTAGAATCCAGGTAGACAGCTGGTCTGTGGAGACACTCAACATGCATGCAGACCATTTACACAACAAACGCGCACTACTACGTCTCCCTGTACCGATCGCTTATTGTACACAGCCACAATAACGCAAGGCCTGCGACATGATGTGTGTCGCACGAAAACACTATCGCGCTGTCGATAATCCGGCTTTGGAGTTCTACACAAGAAAATACAGGTCTCGTAAGCGGTGGCGTGATCACTTAATAAATGTAAAATGTCATGGAAGCGTGGGAAGACCGCTGTTGTTGTTTCTTGCGTGGGCCCCACCCACCAGTCAAGTCACTGCGTCACATTTAATTATAGCACAACGTCACGCGCTTCGGTTACGACACAAACTACATTCTAAAGCTTATTACGCACAAAGGCAAAAACAACATTTCGGACCAGAACTAATCTGCACGCTGGTTTAGTTGTCAACCAGCTACAACTCAGCACGATGACGCTGGTTGACCCAAGTAACTAATTTCAACGAAAGATTGACCGGTAAAGTCTCATTTGTTGGCACTTGTTAATACGTTAAAGGCGAGGCTTTATTTTAGGGGTCTCTTAAGTAGTTGCTCATCAGCATGCATATTACTAGAATATTATGCATTGATTAGTACATCTTATTTTCTGCAGCCGCCTCTGTGCTTCTGCTTATGGCCCTCGAAGCCGCAGGAGGACACACAGATGACTGCACAAAGCCTCGATCGACTTCCGAGAGACTACCTGCATGCATACTACATCCCTAAAATTAACAGCTACCTTACTATTAATAAGCTGCGAATTTGTTATTTATTGAGGGAAAAGTTTAATAAATGTCACCTATACTAAAGTGTTAAACTACGAATTAATAATGTATATTTGCAGCGTTTATTAACCTTTGTTCAATATTCGGTTACACTTTATTTTAAAGGAATAGTTCACCCCAAAATGATAATTAGCCCATATTTTACTCACCCCCAAGCCATCCTAGATTTTTTTTCACAGAGTTTATTGGCTCTTTCAAGCTTGGTGATGTTGTTAAATAGTGGCCATTGTTTTGAAGCTCCATAAATCGCATATAACACAAACCTATACACCTCTGGGGGGTTAACACGTGTCTTCTGAAGCAAATCGATTGGTGTTTGTAACAAAAATATTTCTTTTAAAATTACAATCATTGACTACCGGCAGACGGAGTCTTTTTGCGTCTTCTCTTGAAGTAAGATGGAAGCCACATTCGTAGCGTAAGCCCAGATGAGAACAGACGAACAAGGACAGAGCGATATTAAATATCGGTAATGAATTAAAAGTCGAAAATGACAAAGGACTTCACTGTAAGAGAAGAAGAGGTTGAGTTTACTTCAGACCTTGAGTCACAGGTCAGCCAAGAAGACGGAACTCGCCTTTCTCCGTTGCCGGAAGTCGTTTGGATTTGAGTTATAATTTAAAAACTAGAAATATTTTTGCCACAAAAACGCATCGATCTGTTTCAGAAGACACGTGTTAAACCCCTGGAGGCGTATAGGTTAGTTTTACGATGGATATATGCGACTTACGGAGCTTTAAAATAATGGCCACTATCCACTAGCATTCTTGGAAGAGGCAGGTTACATTTTTTTAAAATTCTGACTGCGCTTGTCTGAAAAAAGAAAGTCATAATCACCCAGAATGGCTTGTTGAACTTAATAACGAATGATATGTATGGTTCATGTCATCTAATATATGGAACTAATGTTAACAAATGAAAGCTTATTGTAAAATGTTTCTTATCAGCTAAATTTTAACTAATATACTGTATATAACCAAGTTGATTTAAGACAGTTGTTTTGCATCACAAGCTTTCTGAAACGCCATGCAAATGAAACAATGTCAAATAAAAAGGTGCTAAATTTGCACCCAACGTCCTTTAAATATATGCATTGTAATTGAAATCTACAGACACAAATAGATGAAATGCATTTTCTATACACTATTCTATGCAAAATAGCACAAAATCTCAAAAATTACCAGCTAACGATGTATTTGCATTCCCATGCTTTTGTAGTATATATTTTGTGACTTTATGGTGTATATGAACAGCAATACCCAAAATGTCCCTCCAACCTGACCAATAGTGACATATCCGACCTCTAGAATGCAATATTTTCCATTTTTCATATACATAGGTAAGACATTTTCTTACAGTATCCGTCGGTAGTTCTTCTCCTGGTATGCCTGGTTGATGACGTAGCTTATGAAGACTTGGAAGTGTTTAACGGCGTGAAAGTGAACAATATCGCACACATCTGAGATCAGGATGGACTCTTCGATCCTGTGCTCCAGATCCATGAGGAATCTGAGGAAAACATGAGGCCATCGCCGTTAGATAGCAATATTATGGCTGTTTGACATTTCGTGCGTGCAGTTAAGACATGCAGTTCGGTGGCAAACGGGAAAAGTACATACCGTTTACGCTTGCATGTAAGTGTTAGCATTTCATTAAATCTATGCACATCAAACAAACCGAAAAAGCTTGCACGGCCAACAACCAATAAATCCTCTAGCATTAGTGTAAATCTTGCCAATTTTGTTTAGTGCCACTAGTGATGCAGAAATAAAACATGTCTCCTTCCAGAAACTTTAGCTTGAGTTCATTAGCATAGCAAACACATCTTATGTAAGAAAGAAACTCAAATCAATCTTGTAATCCAATGTTCTTCGCTGTTCGAGAGCAGGTTTGGAAGGGCCGAGCTCCTCCTGACTCATGCGCATGAATCATCGCATTAGTGGGTGGATTTGCATGCTATAAAGCTACTGACTGGAGTCAAATCGCACCAGCACTTTAATTTTAGCTTGTGGGCAATAATGGGTGTCGGGCTGAATAGGAAGTTTCACTTCTGAAATATGATTGA